>NC_059400.1:12435984-12741041 GCF_905220565.1 Melitaea cinxia | reverse complement strand
GTTCTGGGCAGACATGGAGTCGGCAACATGAACAGCAATGGTCAGTTGCTGCTCAGTCTATGTGCTCAATACGACCTTGCGATATCGAACACTATGTTTCGGCTTGCCGCTAAGCACAAGACAACCTGGATGCACCCGCGGTCTAAACACTGGCATTTGATAGACTACGCCATCATACGGCAACGAGATATCAGTCAAGTACAAGTCACCCGTGTTATGAGAGGTGCGCACTGTTGGACTGACCATCGACTCATTGTCACCAAGCTAAGACTCCGCCTCCGCCGGCCTCGTAGATCTATAGAGAAAAAGCCTGTGTGTTTAAACGTGGATAGGCTAAAGTGCTGCGAGGCTAGAAAACAATATGCCGAAGCCTTATCGGGAAATCTGTTGCCTGCTAATGAGACGGATGATGTCAGTGCTGCTTGGGGAGCTATGTCTAGTCATATTATGGAAACCGCGTTAGCTACATTGGGCACCAAAGACCGGCGTAGTGAAGACTGGTTCGATGACAACAATGAGGCTCTCCGGGCAGCACTCGACAAACATCGGGAACTCTTGCGACAGCACAGTAGAAGAGGCGGAAACATTGCGGCGGTCAAAGCGAGTGACCAAGAATTGCGCAAGCTGTCTCGTCAGATAAAAGATAAGTGGTGGCGTGACAAAGCTTGTCAAATGCAGTGGCTTGCTGACACTAATCAGCTTCGGGAGTTTTACTGCGAATTGCGAAAGCTGCTTGGTATTTCCTGCCGAGCAAAAGTACCTCTGAGGTCTTTAGACAGTTCACACCTCCTCACTAGCAAGGAGGAAGTATTAAAACGCTGGGCTGAACACTTTAACACTCTATTCAACGTGGATCGATCAGCGGATCTGCGAAACATCAGCTTAATGCCTCAACTCCCTTTATCTATCGAGCTAGATGAGCCACTGACGTTCGACGAGGTTGTCACCGCCATCAGACAGCAGAAAAATAAGCGGGCAGCTGGCATTGACCATATACCAAGCGAGCTGTTGAAGTACGGCGGTAAGGATTTGCACACGTCTCTTTGGAAACTGTTTGTCCGAATGTGGGCGGAGGAGCGAGTCCCAGACGATTTCAAATTGTCTCGTATTAGTGCCCTTTACAAGAACCGGGGCGATCGTTCTGACTGTAGTTCATATCGCGGTATTTCAATATTATCTGCTCCTGGGAAGGTCTTTGCCAGAGTTCTATTGAACCGCCTAAGGGACTTATCAGAAAGGATCCTGCCTGAAACCCAGTTTGGCTTCCGACCTAACCGAGGCACATGTGAAGCTATTTTCTCGGTGCGTCAACTTCAGGAGAAAAGCAGAGAACAGGGACGTCAGCTGTATCTCTGCTTTGTTGACTTGGAGAAAGCATTCGACAGTGTGCCTCGCGAAGCCCTCTGGATAGTACTGGGAAAGCTAGGATGCACAGAGAAGTTTGTGAGACTTCTGCGACTCCTGCATGACAATATGCAGTGCTGCGTCTCCGTAGACGGCGAAAAGTCCGACTTTTTTCCCGTTACTTGTGGGGTAAAGCAAGGGTGTGTCCTAGCACCCACACTGTTCGCGCTATACTTTGCAGTAGTAGTCAAGGAGATCCTACAAGCTGTTTCTGAAGGAGTTCGCATTCGCTTTCGCACTGATGGCAGTCTTTTCAACTTAGCTAGACTTAAGGCGCGCACCAAAGTCTCTTATGCATTGATCACAGAGATCATGTACGCTGATGACCTGTGCTTTTTGGCAGAATCCCCAGACGGCCTGCAACAGCTGATGTCCGCTTTCCACCAAGCATGTTGCAAATTCGGCCTAAAGATCAATGTTAAAAAGACGGAAGTAATGTCTCTAGACATCCATGGTCGGGAGACACTGACCATTAAGCTTGGTGAGGATGTGCTGAAACAGGTCGATAAATTTCGTTATCTGGGGAACACTATAACAGCTAATTGTGACCTTGATGCCGAGATCAACAGCAGGATAAGTGCTGCAGCTGCAACATTTGGAAAGCTGTGTTCCAAGGTCTTCTGCTCGCATGACCTTAAGCTGGCTACTAAGATCTCGGTTTATATGTCGATCGTGCTGCCAAACCTTCTCTACTCTTCCGAAACCTGGTGTGTGTATCGTCGTCATATACGCACTCTCGATCGATTCCACCTTAAATGCCTGCGCACCATCATGAAGATCAGATGGTCCGATCGGGTACGTAATACCGAAGTTCTAAGACGGGCCAATGTTGGTGGCATTGAGGCATATTTGATGCGTCGCCAACTTCGGTGGTGCGGTCATGTATCACGGATGTCGGAGGAGAGAGTGGCGAAGCGCATCTTTTACTCTGAGCTGGAGGAAGGCCAGCGAAAGCATGGTGGACAACTCCTCAGATACAAAGATGTTCTGAAACGTCACATGAAAAGATGCAATATAGAGCCCTCTCGATGGGAGAGTTTGGCAGCACAGCGACCGGAATGGCGCGAGATCGTGAGGGAGCGTACTGGTGAATTTGAGGAGCAGCGACTAGCTGACCTCGACGCCAAGCGCGATGAGCTCAGGGACCGTCCACTCGCCGCCATTCACTTTAACTATGAGAGCGGTAAGCTCACTTGCCCACTTTGTGCAAGGGAGTTTACTGCAAAAATCGGCTATATAAGCCATCTCCGTGCGCACCAGCGCCTAGCCCTGTAAGGGGTCGAAGTGGTCGCCATGGCCGAAAAAAAAATTCGGTCGGATACATACAATCATACGTGTAAATTAACATTTTTTTTAAATTTTATATAATTAATTATACACATTACTTTTATATGACAATGAACTACTTATATCTCATTTTAAATAATTATCTTCGTTAATCTGAATATTTTTACTTTTATAGACCACTTCGGTGGCTGTCGTAAAATTATAAATATAGAACTTTAACTACGTAATTTATTATCTGTTATACATTAAATTCGTATGTATAAGTGAAATTAACATATTATTAACATATTAAATTAACTCCGCTACTTAATTTGATCGTCTAATGCTATGAAATTAGATGTGAATAATGTAAAAAATTAATAATTTGTAATTTTGACTTTACATACTATTAGCTTTTAGCTCTACTAGAGTTTAGAAGCGAAAAGTATTTAGACAGAGTAAACCATATGATTTTCAGAGTTTTAGTTTAAAATAATTACTAAAAATTTGATAATTCGATATTAAAAACTAAATACGTATTTGCCAAATATTTTTATTAAGTATTTATTTACTTTAAACATTATATTTAAAAATAGGTAAGTATATGTTCTTGGACTTGGACTAGAATTCTTCTATATTATAACGAATGAAAAAAATATATTATTAATATTATATTTATACTTCATACAAACTGCGTAAATACGGATAACTAGAACTACACTATAATTTCTCTTAACTATTGATTTTTAAATTATATTCGCGACTCTCTCCTTAATCCTAGTTGAAATCTTTAGAGCCTCGACTGTCCATTCATAGAATTGACGCCGAAGCTACTAATGCCTAGGACAACATTTCGCTATCCCGCGGGAACTTAGGAACTAAGTATATTTCCAAAATGGAGGAATAGGCTACTATTTAAGTTCTGGACCCCTAATGTATAATTATTCCAATGTCCGAATGTTATTCGCACTACTATTTTTGACTTGACTTACTTGACTTTCTTGTCCCATGTGACTTCTAAATGATAAATATGAAATAGCATAAATTACATTGCGACGCGATTTACGGTGCGACAAAGCCAGCCCTGCGGTCACCAACCCGCCTGCCCAGCGCGGTGACTATGGACGACACACATGAGTTCACGCATTTTTGACGCCAACTTGTGGAGGCCTATGTCCAGCAGTGGACTGCAATAGGCCGGAATGATGATGATGAATGATGAAATTACATTGCTACAACAGTAGCGGAATTAATGAAAAATGTTGACATAATGTAGGTAAAACACGCGCGAAACCTCAGAAAATGTCTAGTATGTTATAAATAATGCTACAAAATATGTGTGCAATAAAAATGTATTAGATAATTTTGAATACAAAAGAAAGGAACACGTTCAATTTTCGTGCCTTTTATATTAAATTTACTTTAGCACCTCGTTAGCCTTCGATCGTATATGTATGCCATCGGACCGGCGATACCTACCGCAGTCAATGACTATTGTATACACGGCGTATAAAACCATATATGTATAGGGATCCGTACCGAATCAAAAAAACAATATGCTTTTATTATTATAATATGAGAACACATCGATATTTTTAAGTTTTTGCTATTTGCTTTAATAATGTAATTCTATTCGTTTGATAAACAAAAATATTTTTTTTGTTAAAATAAAATTTTTCGTTAAAATTGAGTGAGAGTTGTATGATTTAAGGGGTTTTTTTTTAACAATACGTAAACACATTATTTATTTATTTTTTGCCTTTTATATTGCTACATCTTACGATTCCCCTCACTCCTATAAAAGCCATTAAATTACTCTGCCCGGTTATATTATTTTCTGACTAGCAATACCCGAGCGAATAATTCACACTAAATATGTAAAAAAATTACCGACCGTCAATCATGTTGACGTGGTTTCAAAATTAAAGCCATCATATATATAATTTTAATAATTAATTAATGTGCATAAACTAAAGCTATAATAATTTTTTTTTAGTAGTGGATGCCGGTAGAGCAAGCAATTATCTATAAAATGATATATAACTTATGTTGTGTATGTGTGAGGTTTTTTTTTTTTTTTAAAGGCAGGCAAACATCTAACCTTAGTGTATTAATATATGATCATAAGAAATCAAGAAATTTATAAATTAAAATAATCGTAATTTTGTAAATCTATTTATTGCTTGTTTATATTTATGAACGATATCAAACGATTATCATACATTACAATTTAAGTGAATACAATATAATTTTTTTTTTATAATAAAAGAGAGATGTACTTTTTGACTAGTATACAAAATTTTTATATATTTAAAAAAATTAATCCCTGTTATATTACTGGATTACGCAAATAATAAAAATTTGTATTTTTATTCAAAATAAACGTTTCGTTCTCTGTTAAGAAATTTTACTTATCAAACATCTAGTAACGCACAATTATTACATACAATTGTTTGTTTATGTCTATAGTAGTGATTTCATAATTTACGATCGCAATAAATATGTATCATTTTCATTAAAAATACATCATCAATATATTAAAAGTATATAAGAAAAAGGGAATGAGTTAGTGACTCAGTGAGAATGAATGATGGTCCCTTCCGAATAAATTAAATTTCTGACTCATTCACTATTTTCGAACTTTGATGATAAAAAAAGGTTTATGTTACACTGAAAGCTTGATCGAGGAAGCAAATTTAAATTCAATTTTATTACTGTGAATTCATAATATAGTAATAAAAATAAAACATGTAATGTTTTAAAGCCGGTGTTTCTTTTTTATAATTTAAAGAATTTAAATTTAGCATAATATTTATTTTGGCTCTTGACAAATAACCGCGAGGCTACGAATTGGTAGTTACTTCGCATTTAATTGTTGTATAGCCTCGATCATGAAATGTTTGTCATCATATCAGTTGGTTGGCGTATGGCTTTTAGAAAAAAATTCTCTTTCTATGTAAGAGGTCGAATCTGATAGAGATTAAATCTGTAATTACATTAGTAGTGGTTTGGGGTTTTCGAGCAGGTCTCCGCTTCTAAGCTTAGTAGTTTGGCTGTCCACTAGACGCTTTTGGCGTTGGAGTGGAGTAAGTATGTATTGTGAAATATATTAGTTAACAATTTTTTTGACTTGAATTTCTCATTTACTTGATATTTATTTTTATTATTATAATTATTAAAAAAAAAAAATAAGTGACGCCCTCGCAACAAAAAAAGGCATTAGTAGGGTACTGTTGTAAACGCACTTATGGTAATACTGGTCTGTAGCGCTTAGTTTGGTTCACTCTTGCTGTGCCTTTTCACCGGTTGCTCTAAGAAAATCTCAGATTTAATACGACTCTGTATTCACCTCGCTGGAATAAATATTATTCTATACAAAAAAGTCCCTAATTTATTGCCTTTCTATCTATCCGGTCATTATGTCATCGCATCCTTATCATGTCGTCGTACTCTGTGTCTTCGTTTCAACTTGCCTTCGCTGCATCACTGACGTCTCTGTCCTAATACGCTTTGTCAAATACTAATTAATAACCTCAATTGTTATTCGTATTAAACTTTTACCTTGGAAAAAAGTGGATAGTGTGATTAATATAGGAATTTAGGTAGATCTTGCGTTTTACATTGACTACCAAACTAATATTTTTTTTAATTAAATACTTCTTTTCAAAAAAATTCGTTACTTACGATTTTTTCGTTAAAAACCTATGTATAGCTTTTAGTGGAGTCTAGGTTTTATGAATGCCGTGCCTAGGTCAATAGTTCAATTGGGGTATCTATAATTCTTTCGCTTTTTAACAGTTTCTGACATATTCTATACACATTTAAATAAGACAGTAAAACACTAAATGATGTCAGTCGCTCTGAGTCATACCTTTTTTAAAAAATAAATTATTAACAAGACACAATAAAAATGATATCTACAAAACTAAAATGGGAATAGTATTGTTATACATAATTATGAACGTAGGTTGTAGCCGGATTAATAATAATAATATAAGCAAAATTAATTCTTTTAAAATGCTATTTGTATTATTATGTAGGCTCTTCAAAAACATATGGATAGCTTGTAATAAAAACGTCGATTGCTTATAATTGATTTTAAAATAGAACCTATAAAAACGGTTTAATTTAATTTATTGTTAAGCTCTTAAAAAATCAGGCGGTAAAAAAATATTTAAATACTACGGAAAAAACCAAAGTATTTGTATAGTATTTTCAATGGAAATAGCCACCAAACAAGCAGGTTGGTTAATTGATGTTAAAAGCACAAAATGACCTACAATAACGTCGCCACAATTAGTCTGATAAAATATATAAAAACAGGTATTTATTGCTTAGGAACAGTTTCATTAAAAATCATACGAACAAAATAATGTCCCTATTTTTCTTTAAATTTCTACTAGTAACAATATATATGTAGATAAAAGTGACTACAGCGTCTAATTAAAAATAACAAAGAATAATGCTAGTTCTAATTTAACTAATTTGTTACGACTTTTTGTTTGTAAAATAAATAAAAAGTCTTTTTTAAATTTGTATAATATCATTTTAAACGGAAATATCGTTGTGTTCATTTTAGTGTAAGTAAATTTGCATAAAGAATATTATTTATTTATTTATTTATATTACTATTTCTATATTAGGTCAAAATCAGTTTCTATATAATTGTTCCTATGTCCAGCCTATGGATTGCGATAGGCTGAAGTGAGTCCATCTCACAAAATGAGAAACTACGCAGGTAACATCGCAAGGCGCAGCTGTACTTATAATTTAAAACGTGGACATGATGATGATAATGTCCACCAAGACGTATCCGTCTACCGCGACCCTCTATGTGCACGCCAGCCATAGTGAAGCCAAACTTTGTTTTAAAAGTGAGTGATTCGTTGTTCAGTACGTAAAGTCTACCTTGATACATGAGGCGGGGCTGTCAATATGATGAAATAATTAGGGCGAATGTGACAAGGTAGCAGAGTAGTGTGGCTTACTATAAAAGGCAGGTGGTGGGATCTTTTACTAGCACGGGCTTGCCACTGCATCCTGTGCCGCTGACCGGTCGTACTGAACTGTTCAGTTCATTGGTAAACAGACATAGAAGAAGAGAGCTTGAATTGAAACCTGCGCAAATGTTTATCTATTTCAATATTTCACGCACCGACGACCCCTGACTTCGTTTAGCGTAAACCTGGACATGACGGTCGTGTAAAGTAAATAACTAAATGTCTGTAATGTAATGTAAATGTAGTGGACTGCGAAAGGCTGCTGTGTGTGTGTGATGTAATGTGTTTATTATTGTAAAAAAGAAGGAAATAACCTGCTTCTAAAATATGACGATAGTAACTTCTTTATTCAAATTAAAATAAATTATTTTTAAAGGATGCTTATTTGAATAAAGTAACTTAAGCAAATTTGAATTGGGGTCTCATCTTGGATATGGTACAAATTTTAAACATCAATACACGAATAAAGATTTTTTCTACTAATAGATAAATAAAATCAAATTTTTATAATACATATTATTCGCTGTTAATTTACGTTTGAATTAGTAGCACAAGGATATAGTTAACAATCATTAATCTTTTGAGAATACCTAAAATCAATCTCTTATTAAACGATGCAGAAATAAAAATATATATTAAGACATAAAAAACATCTTTGATCAGTGTATACAATTTTAAAGTTTTTTGTGTTAAGCAAAAACTTGAAATTTTCGTAAAATATTATTACGCCGATAGGTCAAGCGGGGTACTTGTTATACTGAGAGGAATCCTTGATAATTTTTTCGCGTTTTAACAATCATCAATTAGATGTCTTTTATTGGCTCGTTATGATAAAGATCTCCAATAAATTCGACGTGATAGATTTATTACTGGCACAATGTTTGCAAAGTTCTTCCTGATTATTTGCATCGATATTTTTTTTCTTTCAAATAATCATACGTCAATATTTTTTTAGTATTATAGTGTAATATTTTAAAAAGTAATTTAAAATGTAGGGCAAAGTATTCGAAAAAATAATTTAATACGAAATATAATTTAATAATATTTATTAAGAATGTCATTTTTTGTAAGCAGGCACTCGTTTTAAATTATTTCTATTTATTGTGTTTGGAATTATGAAAAATAAAATAAAAACTGAACATTATATATATCATTATATCGTCGGCTTATTGCAAGAACTCATTAACTGCAAAAAATCACTAAATACGTTTTTATCTATAGTGGACTTCTTTTGGTACATTCTACAAAAGGCAAAAACTCACTAATTTCTATCTAGTCAATTTTTAGGCGTTACGGCTTTACCATTAAATCCATAACTGCAACTTTGGAAATCAGGCATTTACAAAAAAATCACTAAGCTGTACAAGTTATTTTTATTAAATAGATAATTATTAAAATAACAAGATACATTATAATACAGAACTCATTTTTACCAAGTAATTAACTTTATCGAAACAAGTGTAGCATAAATAGCTTAGAATTAGGTTCGATAAAGTTCATTAGTTGCATTTAATTACTTTCTGTTATAAATAATTGATAACAAGTGATTAGATTTTCGTTATTTTATTGCAATTTAAGAAATAATTAATTCACATACCGAACAGACTTACAGTAGTCAGAAGTCATTAACTTTTATTTTGAGTTTTTAAAAAATAAATAACTTTGTAGGATTAGGTATTTTTACTTGTTTTTATTAAAATACATATTAGGCTACTCGAAAACATTAAATTTTTAGTCACCTTAATTATCTTTAGGATAATATGGGCCAATCAAAATAACCACTAATTAAATCGAACTAAAATACCGTTTATCTCAGAATAATGAATTTGTCACATAATGACTTCTTGCAATAAGCCGACGATATATATATATACGTACCCCTTTTTACGAACATTAAATTAGTAAATAAAAACATTACATACACTAGCATGTATTTGACACAGACGCACATATATAGGTACTCATTTGTTTATTATTATAGAAGCATTGTCTATGACAACAGACCCTTAATAATATTCAAATTTATAATTTAAATTAATTATGGCTGAATTTCGAAAATTTGCTGACCACTAGTGTGTGTTTAATATATTTGATAAATATGCAACGGATTATATACGTCGAACTTTTTGACGATAATCAATTCAGACTTTTTAGAGCATCCGTTTCTTATATTATATTATCTATGTCCCTAACGAAAGCTTAGTAATATTTTATTTTAGGCCATGTTTATATTTTGATGGCAACTTGTACAATTTAGTTTAATATTTTTGGTTATATCTTATAACAAACACACGGGGTCATCTGTTACCATCGTAAGCAACTTAATGCTCGTGTTATAAGTAACAGTCGACTGTTATCATACTCATGTACTTTAATTAACATGTTAAACAGGTAAAAAAATAGAGTATGTGCTTTAGAGCACACGACTGACGTAAAACTTATTTAGCTCCATCTAAATTATATCTCTCTCTCAACTACCGTTCGCCTCGCCCGATTACACTTTTCGTAACACTCTCGTCACGTCTTCAGCAGCTTGCTCCCTAAGTCAAGCGTACGAAAAGAAGTTTTACTTCAATAAACACAATAACCTATAAACTCATAATTAAATTTTATAGATTACTAGCTGACACCGCAAACGTTGTTTTGCCATATATGTTATTAACCCTCTTAATCCCTTATTAATTAACTCAGGGGGTTGAAAAATAGATGTTGGCTGATTCTCAGACCTAGCCGATATGCACGCAAAATTTCATAAAAATCGGTCTAGTCATTTCGGAGGATTATTGTAACTAACATTGTGACATGAAAATTTTATATATAAGATTTATTGATATTAAAGAACTTGGGAAGGCCTATGTCCAGCAGTAGACTGTGATAAGCTGAAGTGATGATGATGATGAAAGAAAACTCTATATACTTATGTATATTTACAATTCATTCAATTTTGTTTCTAAAATACACAACTATTTAACAACAACCACTATTAATAAAAATATATATCGTTTTGTAAATAGTAAAGTTGAATGCTCATTATAACGAATGTAGTATCGGGTTAAAAAACAACACTATTATACATACTGATTACTAGTATAATATAAGCCTAAGGGCATATACAGCTTCCTCATCTATTCAATGCTTGATTTGCAATTTAATTGGCGTTTTTATTACATTTTGTATATTTTTAACGATATACATTTTAACAAACAATCCTCATATTATTCTAAATAGTATTTTAAAAAAAAATGAATTGCGCAGTAAAGAAACCGGCTAAGTGGAAGTCTGACGCGCGCAGGTTCCGTACGTAGTTATGCTGTATGAGAGCCCCCAATAAATATTTATTTAATTTTAATTTAATTATTTATTTTTAAAGTGAATAATATAACTAAATATTTTGTGATTATTTCAAGCGTCTACCTGTTGCCGCTATCAATATTGAGCAAAAACAAGCAAAAAATTACACGTTTGTTGTATGAGAGCCTCCTTAAATATTTATTTTATCCTGTTTTTTTTACTATTTGTTGATATATGGGTAACAGAAATACATCATCTGTGAAAATTTCAACTTTCTAACTACCATGGTTCATGAGATACAGTCTGGTGACGGACGGACGGACAGCCGGACGGACGGACGGACTGACGGACGGACGAATACCAGGTCGCGTTTTACCCTAAGGGTACGGAACCCTAAAAATTACACCGAAATTAGTTTAGTATCATTTATTTTAAATATAATGGTAGCGATTTGTAAACTGTATGTTATTTTTTATTTAGTCAGTAATAAGTATAATGGATTTATAACATCTTAAAATATTTTCAATGATCTAATTTTTAATAAATTAATAAAATGCTTAAGTTGTAATTTTTTTTTCTAACGCAAACATATCTATATATACACAAATAAATACAATTGGAGTGTCTGTTTGTAATATTAAAATAACCACTGTTTACTAAATGCATATGGATGTTTACACGATACATATACCATGTCTGTTTGTTCCGGCCGATCTCTGAAACGGCTGGACCAATTATGACGGGACTTTCACTGGCAGATAGTTGATGTAATAACGAGTAATTTATTTTAGGAATTGATTTATTCCATAAAATCCACGCGGACGAAGTCGCAGCCACAGCTAGCATAGTACATATTTTAAAATTGATTACAATTTTTGTAGTCAATACATTGAGTATTTATTGACGCAATTAGTTCTTTCATTTCAAACGATTAAGACATATTTTAGCGACTCATACTCGACCTAAAGCGCAATGGTAATTAATGTCTGTTAAAGTAATTCTATTGATGATATATTAATACTTTTTTTTATATAATGAATATAAAAAAGTTAAAATCTAGTACAAGCGTTTATTACAAGTAACGGTATGGTTCGTTGTCGGCGGTAGGTATTGATCTCATGTTGTGTTCTGTGTCACATTATTCATACGTCGTGTACAGATATAAGAGTCTACTAGAAGTGGTTTAAATTTAAATATTGTTATAATGTACAAAATGGAGTTTGTTCTCAAACAAAAAAAAAGGGGTTTTCAATTTACATCGCCGCCTTATACAAATTATTAGGTATAACTCGAAAACTACTTATTAGATCTCGTTCAAATTCAACAATAATGTTCTTAATTGTACACCATCAAAAAATACAAACAAAAGTAGTACAACTAGAAATTCGTCCTTTGTACATCTGTACAAAGGCGGTCTTATTGCTAACAGAGTGATTTCTTCCAGACAATCTTTGGGTATAGACAGGTCATAGAAAAGCCATCAACTTTTGTATAAAAAAAGGCAGTAAAATAGGTACACCCAGTACAAAGTTATGAGGTATAACACATAAAAAATTTCAATCTGGGTTTCGGTTTCAATCTGGGTTTCGGACTGGACACAGCACAGTCACGGCTCTTATAAAAATTTGCGATGATATCCGATTTGCAATGGACAGTAAACAGGTGGCGATTGTTGCACTTCTTGACTTTAGCAATGCCTTCAACAACGTTGACCATGATTTACTTATTGCAATTCTACGGACTCTAAATATTGCTCCATGTGCTGCCAAATGGTTTCAGGCCTACTTATATGAACGGCAACAGTGCGTTAGCTTTGGCAATAAACGTTCTGCTTATTGTACTCTTTCCTGCGGGGTCCCTCAGGGAGGAGTTCTGTCACCCATGCTCTTTTCTATATTTATCAATTCTTTGTCTTCACTCCTCACTATAAAACATCACTTTTACGCTGATGATTTGCAACTATATGTTACTACACCTATTGTTGACATCGCTAACGCCATCACTACTCTAAATATTGAATTAAATAAAATCGTTACATGGTGTCATTCATACGGTTTACTGATTAACCCAAATAAATCTCAAGTGACTATTATTGGCAACTCATATCAGCTTTCCAAAATTAATTCACTCGACTTACCTACCATCCTATTCGATTCCGTCGCTCTTTCACCTCTTCCTGTTGTTAAAGATCTGGGGTTATTAATTGACAACACTCTTACCTGGGCGCCTCAAGTTGCTGAGGTGAGTCGAAAGGTCTTTGCAACAATAGGTTCGCTAAAACGTTGGAAGAACTTTCTCCCCTTTAAAACCAAAGTTGCCTTGACTACTTCCTTACTGCTACCCTTATTAGATTACGCTGACATTGTTTATATCGATTTATCTGAACAACTGTTAAACAAATTGGAACGATTACAAAACATATGTATTCGCTTTATATTCGGGTTGCGCAAATTTGAACATATATCTCAATATCGACAACAGTTGGGTTGGCTACCAATTAGACAGCGACGAAATGTGCATGCCCTCTCTTTATTGTTCAATATCCTTTATCACCCTCACACACCCCCTTATCTTAAGGAAAGGTTTAGTTTTTTAGGACATGACACTGAATGTCACTTGCGTTCCCGTAGTAATAACTTGCTTGTGGTACCTCTTTGTCGCTCTAATGCTTATGGTAACTCCTTCACTACTAAAGTGATCAAACTTTGGAATTCCCTACCCAATAACATCCGTCAAGCAGAGTCTATAAATATTTTTAAGAATCGTTTGCACAAATACTACTTAACTCTTACATAGTTTTAATTATGTATATGTTTCTATTGGTATATTGTTTTTATTTGTATGTTTGTATAAATATAGTATGTATGTGTTTACATATGTGTTTATATGTTTATGTAGATATATACCGTTTAAATGTATTGTAATTAATTTAATTATATGTGCTAAACTTGCGTTGTCGATTGCGCACTACTACCGACATATTTTTCTTAGACTACTTTTATTAAAGGTTGCCTGGAAGAGATCGCTTTAAGCGATAAGGCCGCCTTTGCATACATTATTTGTTTTTGTATCAAATCGTTCTAAAATGTATCTTCTTTTTTGTGTGTGCAATAAAGTTTAATAAATAAATAAAATAAATAAAAAAGTGTGTGTGTACTTATGTATGCACGGAAGAAGTTATACTTCATTAGCTAGCTAACTTCAGGGTGTTGGTATTTTGCGTGACGGTTAGCATCGTAAAAATTTACACTCATAATTTTTTCTAAAGCGCCAAAAAAAGTACCTATACCTTCACAAATTACAACCGATTTGAGAACCTTAAACCTATTTTTTGAAGTCGGGTAAAAAGACACGATGGTAACTGCATGTACTCGTATATTTGTAGTTTTCTTTTACATTACAGGAAATTGGCAAATTTTTGCTCTGATGTATTTAAGTTAAGGAATTAAATAATCGGCCGTTCAAACAAAACATTTTTAAAATGTTTATTGTTTTATTATTATTTACCAATAATGTAAAATAAGTAAGGTATTTATGAGTTTGCGACGTGCAACATTTGTAGTTACATTGAATAGTTTATAAGTATTTAGAAATTAATAAACATGTGATAAACATACAAGCATACAATGATCTTCAACCGATACGATTTTCGTATAATTTTTATTCTATGCCTTATTTAAATATTTCGCGTTCACTGAAAAAACTAAGTTTGCATTAAGTTGTAAAACTCGCTTGTTATTGGGTTATAAATTTTGTCATTAGCTTTTTCGTATGTATCTGGATATAATACGTACTTCAGGGTATTACATTGTTTTTGACAAGAACATAAACACTTGTTCCTCTTTAAAGAATAAAAAAATATGAACGTGAACTTCCTTCTCGGTTATAAGTCACATCGATGACTAAGTCTGAGAATTTCTTACTTCTACACAAGGAGTATTTGTGTGAAAGGTCAGGGCAGCTCAAACTACGCGGTAATTAAAGGTTATTTTTGGCGATAACCATCAGTAAAACAGTTACCTACGTGCGTGAAATAAAAAGCCGATGGTTTTACTCCAACGGACCTTGGTATGAAGGACCTAGAATACAAAAAGTCAATCCATACGTACCTATATCACATACGCCACTATAGCACAACGTCGAGAACTTTTAAGAAAATTTGCGGTTCCCTCAAAGGCGGTAAGTCCTTTATTGCTTGCAATTATATCGGTTTAATATTTATTTACATGACACTTTGCGAATTCTACGTAAATTTAATACATTAATTATTTCAGCGGCGTAATAATTTTGACCGTGATTTACAAACTCAGACGCGTGGAATAATCATGATATCATCGAGACATCATAAATATTTTAGAAACAATTGAATTGGCTCGGAAGAGAACGGTCTTGAGGTATCCAATAAATTAACTTATCCAGGAACCAACTTTTCGTTTCAAGGCAGCCAAAGCAATGTCTTTATAAAAGCAATGGAAACTTCTGATTGATATCGAAATAAATTCACGAATCCAATGAAATGATACGCCAATTATCTTTACGTTAATTTTTTGCTTTTAATATTTTTGTAATTATAGGAGATTTTTTTCTTCTTATAAGCATTTGCTACATAAGTTGTTAAACAAGTTACTTGTTATGCAACCTTTTAATGTAAAATGATACATAACGATTGTACATGTGTTCGTTCGAAACGTAAATCTTACTCAAACATGTAGGTACTCGTATGTAAAACGCTTTGAACGTAAGACAAAATTTGAATATATTGATCAGGAAACCGTGTTCAGTTACTTTCTAAGCAACTGTATACCATTGCATGTTGCCTTCAAGTATCACATTCATAATTCAGACAGTAAACGGACGACACGAAGCAGTAAATACAGAACGTCAAAACTGCCCCGCTATGTTTAAAGCGCGATTCGACACAAATTAAGAGAATTTAAAATTCTGATTTACGATCGATATTATCATACAATGGACGCTTATGAATTTATTCATGTTTATTGAATGAAGATATAACGCTATTGGAAGGACATATGTGAATATGATTTAATATAGCATCACTTTCTATTATATATTTTTGTATATATTTTACTTATTAAATTTTATAATAAACCAATATTGACCATATGATTGAGTCTGTAGCATCCCACCGGTGGGCATAAGCCTCTAGAAGGATTGGAGCGTCATCGCGCTGTTCCACTGCCGGTTCGCGGATAATACTGACATGTATTTTTATTGCAAGTCAAATGTTTCGAGTTGAATTTATTTCGATATTCCCAGACTATAAGGCGTCAAAATGTTATAGTAAAATATATACAGATAAGACAGCAAGATTTATGTTTTTATTTTAGTAATCGAACAGCGATTCTCGATTTGATTGTTTAATTTATTTTATTAATATGTATTTTTTTATATCTGAATACTAGTATTAATTCATAAAAATATCCACAAACATGGTGATGACACAAGTTCGTTATGTAACAATTTGTCACTATTAATATAGGTAGGTATATAATGTAATAATAAAATTAATAAGTTTGTCTGTTAAGAAAGCTTATTGGTTAAAACACCATTGCCATCACTAATTACGCTACAAAAGTACATATTATGTAATATATATAATAAAGCGAGAATAAATTGTGTTTGCTCGCAAACGAAAAAACCGACTTCAATTACATCGACATATGACAAGTAATACAACGTAAGTAGACGAAAAAAATTAACAAACGCACTAGTCGTCACTACGATTTTCGAGGGTTTCCCTCGATTTCTCTGGTTTCCATCATCACATCCTGGTTTCCTTATCATGAACCACACTTGGGATATCTCCTTTCCAACAAAAAATGAATTATCAAAATCGGTTCACAAGCGACAAAGTTGTCCCCGAACGTACATATATATATATATATATATATATTTATATTTATATTTATATTTATATATATAAACGGTCGAATTGAGTAACCTCCCACTCTTTTGAAGTCGCTTAAAAAACCACAATATACTTCTACTGAAATTGATTTTGCCTCATACTTTATCTTTTACACTATTTTAGCCAATTTAGTATATTTGTGATATATAATTAAAACTATTGTAATACTAGCATTACTTTAATTGAAGTAATGAAAAGGCTAAGCCACGCAGTTCGACTAAGGTGTAGGTAGAGCTTGTGTAGTTAGGGCTTCTAGAGCTAGCAACTTGGCTCTACATGAGATTTGATACGTTTTAGATCTTTATTTCGTATATATTTAATATGTATATATATATATATATATATTAACCATAAACATTCTTAACTTACAAATAATTTATACCTATAAAATTTATTGTTTATTTATTTGCTGTCATCTCGCTGATTTTTAAAATAGCATTTAAAGGTTTTATTGCCCTTTTTTTTAATAAAGCAATAAGAGAGATATCAAATTTCATTTACTCCGAAGCTCAGAAATAGTGTTAGGTACCTGTCACTTATTTATTTTTATGTCTATATACTTGTTAAAACGTGTTTTCGATGAAGCCAGTTCTAATCGTTTCTTTTATCTTAAAGGTACATTATGTAAATTCGTCATTCCATTTTGGTGGCATTATTTTTTTCTAATGTTAAGTAAAATGTATGAATCATAATGATTTTTATTACATTTATGCAATAACGAATAGTAGAGGTGACATTCTTGACCCGGGACAAGATAATAATTAATTTAATCTGGTTTTCTCGACCTGTTTTTGACAATATTTTTAATTTGAGATAAATTCATTAAATTTAAACTATTTCATAATGATTTGCGCTATGTCGTTACTTTATTTTTTATTTTAAAAGGTCATATATATATTATATATATTATAATATTTCTTCAAAACATTCGTAGTTGTAATTTTAAATACCATTTTTAATACGAAATTTTCTACGATCATGAAATGTCGAAATTGTTTTCGTTGTCGTTGAAATTATAAGTATCTGTGTGAACCAACTAAAAAATTATAAGCAGTCAACGACGTCACTACATCTAGCGGGCTTTTTCTAAACCACTATGTATTAGTTGTTTTAGTCACAGCCAGCTGCAGAGTATTCTCATTTTTTCGATAGATGGCGCTATAATCAAATTTTTATCTATTAAATATTATATTTATATTATTAGTAAATAAAAAAAAATAGAGTCGAATTGAGAACCTCATCCTTTTTTGGAAGTCGGTTGAAAAAAAACAAGAAGATTATATGCAATTATATTAACATCACTATTTAAAATCCACAAATTATTTTCCACAAGCGCAATTTGTTAAGATGGCGCTACGGTGGCGTATAAATATTTAGATTAAATAAAAAATAATAATAATAATAAAATATATTACATTCTTTTGAAAAAGAAAAAACTCACACCTAGGAATCACAGCGTAATTAAAAAGTCGATGTACTATATTTTAGTACAGAGAATTTAGGGTTCTATGTTTTTTCTTTCTTTTAGAGCAATGTAAGGACTTGCGTAGTGGGGAAGAATAATTAACTTACAGAGAACGAAAAGAAGTATCTACAATTCTACATTTATATTTTTATTTGTATTTTTATGTTATTTTAATACCACGTACTTATAATGGACTAGCTGTGCCCGCGGCTTCGCCCGCGTTGAAATCGGTGTATCACAAAGCTTTCCCTTCAAACTTCCAGTGAAAGTCTCATCAAAATCGGCGTAGCCATTCCGTAAACCTTCTTCGTGAAGCCCCGCCTCCATTGGTTAAACCGCATGAAAATTCGTTCAGTAGACTTTGAGCGAATCAATCACATACACTTTTGGGGACTTTGTTTTATAATACACTAACCGTTGCCCGCGACTACGTCCGCGTGGTTATGAATATATGCATTACTATCAAGATGTTTAACGCAAATTATTTTTTTATTTTTAGTCACTTGAAATGCTTATCAAACTGAGTAACTTTTTAAAAGGCACAATTTACAATAATTTAATAATTATTTTTATAAAACCTCTCTATACACCACATTTTTAGTTTTATTTTTTGGCTGTATATGTTTTATACAAACTATCAACCCCAATTAAACCCCCTTAGCGGTGGAATATCGTAAAATCCGTTCTTAGCGGACGTCTGCTAACTATAATCTACCTCCCTGCCAAATTTTATCTTTGTCCAACCTGGATGGATAGACCATCCAACGGTTTTTGAGTTCTCGTGGTGAGTGAGTTAGTGACCTTTCTCTTTTATATATAGATTACGATGCATTATTTGGACACCTCTTCACCATCTATAGAGCATATATTTTAAATTTCAAGTCTCTTACTTCAAAAACATAGGACTTTCATACAAACTCCCGACCCCCGTTTTACCTCCTTAGGGGTCGAATTTCGTTAAATCCGTTCTTAGCGCATGTTTACGCACTATAAGAAACCTAAATGCCAAATTTCAAGTTTGTAGCTGCTATAGTTCCGGAGGTTTCGTGATGAGTGAGTCAATTTACCATCCCCCATTTTAACCCCAAAAGGGAGTTTCTTTCTAAAGATACATTATTTGGACACCTTATCATCATTTATAAGGCATACATTTTAAATTTCAAGTCTCTTACTTCAAAAACATGGGACATTCACACAAACTTCCAACCCCCGTTTTACCCCTTTAGGGGTCGAATTTCGTGAAATCTGTTCTTAGCGAATGTCTACGTCCTATAAGGAGCCTATCTGCTAAATTTCAAGTTTGTAGGTGTTATAGTTTCGGAGATTTCGTGATCAGTGAGTCAACCTACGATCCCCCGTTTTAACCCCAAAAAGGAGTTGATTTCTAAAGATACATTATTTGGACACTTTTTCACCATCTATAGAGCTTAGATTTTAAATTTCAAGTCTGTTACTTCTAAAACATAGGACTTTCATACAAACTTCCAACCCCCGTTTTACCCCTTAGGGGTCGAGTTTCGTAAAATCCGTTCTTAGTGGGTGCTTACGTCTTATAAGGAGCCTACTTGCCAAATTTCAAGTTTGTAGGTGTTATAGTTTCGGAGATTTCGTGATCAGTGAGTCAACCTACGATCCCCCGTTTTAACCCCATAAAGAAGTTGGTTTCTAAAGATACATTATTTGGACACCTTTTCACCATCTATAGAGCTTACATTTTAAATTTCAAGTCTGTTACTTCTAAAACATAGGACTTTCATACAAACTTCCAACCCCCGTTTTACCCCCTTAGGGGTCGAGTTTCGTAAAATTCGTTCTTAGCGGATGCCCACGTCTTATAAGGAGCCTACCTGCCAAATTTAAAGTTTGTAGGTGTTATAGTTTTGGAGATTTCGTGATGAGTGAGTGACCTTTCGCTTTTATATATATAGAGATTGAGAGAAGCTGATCGTTTTCCTTGAGACTCACTATGTTATACATATTAATTAATTTGAAGATGAACCACTTCAAACTGCTGGGTCGATTTTTACCAAACATCTATTTTCTTAACCACTACGAGGTAACTCGCTTTTACGTAAAAAAGCCGAATCGAAATTAGTCTAACCGTTCTAAAGCTACGACGCCACATATTTCACACAGATTAGCGTCTTTTTAAAATTCCTATTTTTGCGTCAGGGGTTACTACTAATTCTTAATGATACCACGAACAAGATAAAAATAAATATATTTAATTTCTTAAAATACCTTAAACAAATAACTGCAAAATACACATAGTAATATTGATTTACTTAAAGACATTCTATAAAAACTGGGTAACAATCTTCAATTTCGTTGGCAACTGCACGAGCAATAGGCGTATTACTATTTCTTAGTCTGATAGTGGTATTAATATTCAGTGTTATGTCTGTAAATTTATCAATAACAACACCATTGTTTCGATCTGTTATTATGTTGGGCATTGCCAGTTGCTTAGCATGACCCCCTATGAATCCCAGGCTCCTACATATTGCCTCTAATTCAGACCTTGTATGGTTTTGTTTCGGATAGCATTTAGAATACCATACACCATGTGATCTTACGATTACTTCACCTATGCCGTGTCTGAAAATAACAAATGGTCTCATTAAAATATACAATGAAATTCAGGGAATAATCTTCCTGTTTAGTAAATTCGTTAAACGGTTAATGGTGGTAATGTTAATGTTATTATTTAGCCATATTTCTATAAAGATGTAATTTCAATATTTAGTGTTCCAAAAAATTCCTCTTCCTCACTTTACATAATTTGGTCGAATTATTTTTTATGTGTGAGTGGATTTTATGCTATATATAATTAAAAAATACTCACGGAGTTCCCTTAGGCGATTTTAAGCCGATGCAAGTTCGCTCGTCATCTCCATTGGGACAATCCTTTACATTATCGCAAACCATATCAATTGGTACGCAATAATCTTCATCACTGGACGTTTGAGAACACCTATAATAAATCGTACAATAGTATAGAACTTTTGAATTAGAAAAATTATTACTGACTTAAAAAAATTTGCTTTGTAACGTTTCATTTGTAAACTCTTGGATAATATTAAATCAGTGTTTATAAGGTAGATAAGGTATAGCAGGTTCACTTCAGCCTATCGCAGTCCACTGCTGGACATAGGCCTCCCCAAGTTCGCGCCACACATCCCGGTCTTCCGCAATCCTCATCCAGCCTACACCGGCAATCTTACGTAGATCGTCGGTCCAACGGGCCGGAGGACGTCCCACACTGCGTTTGCCAAGACGCGGTCTCCACTCTAGGACCCGTCTACTCCAACGGCCATCGGTCCTGCGACACAGATGACCAGCCCACTGCCACTTCAACTTGCTAATTCTGTGGGCTATGTCAAGGTATAGCAGGTTATCTTTCTCAAAAATTATAACAGCCCGACTGGGGAGTACGTCTAACTTTACAGAAAATCACTGCGAAATAATACTAAATGCTCTTAAGTAATGTTACCCAGAGCTCCCCGGGAGAATCGGGAGTACATCAAGCGTCGATAGGCTACAGTGACTGCTAGGCTGGCCATAAAATTGTTTTCCACCCTAGTAGCATTAAAAAAGTGTGTGTGTGTGTGTGTGTGTTTGTGTGTGTGTGTGTGTGTGTGTGTGTGTGTGTGTGTGTGTGTGTGTGTGTGTCAGCTTCGACGCATGACTGGATTTTACTCCTTCAGATCGATTGTCTAAATAGGCACAAAAAGGCTTACTAGTCTAAGAAAAAGATTAATACCATATCAAAGGGTAAATAAACGAATAAATAGCGCCATCTATCGGAACCTAATAGGGTTGGACGGAGTTCATAAAAAATAAACTCCAAAAAACTTTTGTTACTTACTTATATGCTTTCTTAGCAAAGCATTTACAAAACATTGGGTCTTCATCGCTCCTATCGTGACAGTGAAGAATTCCGTCACAAAGTCTAGAGGGCATCACACGGCTGAGATAATCAGAGCAAGACGTATGTCCGGGTTCATCAGTACCATCGCCACAGTCATCGTGTCCGTCTCTGAAGAGCTCTTTCAGAATACATCGGCCGTTACGACATTTCATTTGTCCGACTGGACATTCTGTTAAAATAAAAATTACAAAAAGTTACATAACAATAGTACTCATATACAAATATAAATATTGATTTAAAACGGAAAAATTATTCTTTTTTATTAAGTAAATTATTCCTAATTTTGTTTTTTTATTAATTTTAATATACTTAACAGTCGTACATTGACAACAAGAATTAACTAGTAAAATTAAATTGGAATAGGGTAAGTTTAATTAGGTAAGTTTAGTGTAAGACTAGTTTTACACAAGATGCTATTAAATATTCCTATGCGTTCGTTGACGTTTGACCCGATGAATCAAAAAATTGAATGCCGAGAATTTCAGAATTCTGTAATAAGGATTGTTAACAATAACTAACAGGGGTTGGATTTGAAGAATTTCACTATAGATCTAAGGCTTCTTACTAGATAAGTCTTAATTATTAACTTGACTCTAAAGTCTTAATTTATTGTTAACATGTCAAAATTAGTTTTTTAATAAATAATTGTAACACACCACAGCCGTGATAATGCGGATCCCGGATGCATATGTCCGATTTCTTTTTACAGGCGTCTTTGGACTCATCAGCGCCGTCTTCACATTGAGTGACTCCATCACAGACATTTCGTAATTTGAGACATTTACCCCGTTTACAGCGTACTCCCTCGCATTCGTCAAACTCATTTTTTTCTATAGAATCTGATAACGAAATTTCTGAAAAATAATTATCCTATTTTTATTATTACAAACACAATAAAAGTTACATATTTGATTTATTTATTCATTATACATTTGACTATTTAACTGTGTTCGATTACCATGAGTAGATATTTAAAGATAAAGGTCATTTATGAATACATATTATATTGTTTTATTATAATATACAATAGTAAAGTAAAAAGTATCTACCTAGGAATAATTAAGGTAAAAACTCAAAATTTTAATAAAATTTTATATTAATAAATTTTAAGTATTTTTTAACCGACTTCTAAAAAAGGAGAAGGTTACTTAATTCGACCGTATATATATATATTTTATGCATGTTCAGGGATAAATTCGTCGTTTATGAACCGATTTTGATAAAAAAAAAATTGTCGGAAAGGAAATACCCCAGGTGTGGTGTATTGTGTACCATGATAAGGAAACCAGGATCTGATGATGGGATCCCAGGCAAATCGAGGGAAACCCTTGAAAATCCGCATAACTTTTCACTAGGTGTACCGATTTTGATGATTTTTAATTTAATCGAAAGCCGATGTTTATCATGTGGTCACATTTAAATATCATCGATATCTGGTTACAACTCTTGGAGTAATCTTTGATAATGCGTATTTACTTGACTATTTTTTCGTCTATCTACGTTGTATTACTTGTCGATGTAATTAAAGTCGGTTTTTTTTCGTTTGCCAGCAAACACAATTATAACGTAATAATTACACTTAGGTATACAATATTTTATATTATGTTACAAAAGTATACAATATTGTTAAAATATTTTTTAAACGAGTTTACTACCTTCGTAAGATTTGATTTCATGTTTCAAATTTCCAATATCGGTTCCTATTATTCGATTACTCTGAGCACAATCTTGAGTTTCAACAAATGACGCCGCTGGATACCATCCTTGCTTGCTGTGACATGAAATTATACCTGCCCATTCGGAGTTTGTACAAGACTGTAAAAACAAGAGAGACTATTAACTTGCCATGTAAATAATATAATAATTAAGTGGTTAAGAAATTATTTGTTATCTCTCAAACTAAAAAAAAAACACTGAACAGTTTAATTATTTGTGGAGAATGACAGGTAAGTTCAAAATTTAAGTTTAAGTTGGAAAAACTTTTCGTTTCTTTTTTCGTGTATTTTTTTTTTGGAATTCGCAATAAGCTCCATTACGAGTATGAGTATCAGATTAGCAAGTTTAGATATCAAAACAGTTAAAACAGTAATGCTTGTCTAACATTCCTTTCCTTATTAATTAGTTCCGTAGCTAAAAACTGCTGAATTTTATCTGCTATATTTTTTTTATTATATATTTTAATTATTTATTTTTTATGTGCGGAGAATGTAGCTAGTTTTGATTTTGACTCAAAATTTAGTTATATATAATAGCCGATGTTTTTGTAAAAATCTTACACGTTGCTTACATCAGGATCACAAACATAATACATATCTGTAGAACAAAAAAAATAATTAATAATGATGAATTTATAATATAATGAATGTATTGTAAACAAGGTTTCTGATTAGAAGTCAGTCTCACCTACGTTTGAAAAATGAAATGAATCGTAATGAAAATATTGATTTCGCCATAAGTCGATTATACACACATAACGAAAGTCAAAAAATTCTTAATTATTTAAAAACTTAGATAGTTTACACAGTGTTATGCAACAAATAACAATAACAATTATTATTTTGCTCCAATACCTACTTTTGGTTTCGGAGCGTTTTGAAACAATTTATACTAATTACTACTAACTAAACTTAATTTAAATAAAATAAAATGAAAGACATGTAACCGATTTGGAGGCTTTAATGTCTCTGCTTAACTACTACAGTCTTGTGCCCAGCGGATGTCAGGGTGGGCCGACCAGACGCTGAGTTTGCGTCTCTTGCTTATTTCTATGAATCTTATACATTGTAACGTATCCTATGTTCTACCTAATCTAGAGCGGATGGACGAGTCGTAATTATAACTCCTCCATCCCTAAGAGGAAAATTATCGGAAGGATCGATTTGAGATTCATTCCGATGATTTTGCTTAAATGATAAACATTTTGGCGATTTTAGCCATATTATATAAAATAAAAAAAACAAAAGACTTAAAATTACTAGAACTAATGTAACATATCCTAAAATTTCACTGAAGTTATTGTCTTTCTTATCATTCAAAACACTTTTAATCACTGCACTATGTTTCAACGAAAAGGCCATATATTTCACTTCATCTAAACTTATTCCTTTCATGTTGAGTACACATGCCCTAGATAGAGTCATATGCATTTTAATTGGTATCTTCTTAGCGACATTTGATTCTATTAGAGCTCGTTGGTGCATAGGAATTGGTCGCTGGTCGACAATGAACAGCACGGTTTTACAAGCGGTAAGTACTTTATTCCTTTCGCCAAAAGGTAAGGATATTTGGGAATAATGGTTACAGATTTGTTTTGTGGTTCATGAAAAATTGGTAATGAATAATCTTAAAGTAATTATAATCGGAGTTATCTGTAATTGGTTGATGTAATATAGAGACTTAATACTAATGCTATTTCCATTTCACTTAGTCTAACAAATATAGTACGAAAGTTGCTTGTAAATACAATACATAGTTCCGTAAGATAAGTTACAAAAATTCAATTATTCTGCTTCACAGATACATCTTTCAGTTATATTAATAAAACAATCAAACATTTTAGAGACTGTTGTCAGTTTCTTTGAAATAATAATTTGGTTGTTAGGTATTTAGATTTGAGATAAGTTCATCGTATTTAACCGCATCATTATGATCCAGATTAGTAATTATTATTATTTTTATTACGGAACCAAAAGGATTTATAAAACCTCTCTTAGAACGTTTCTATGGTACTAGTTGTCTGTATTTTTCTATTGTTATATCGCATAAAAAGTCTATGAATCTTAGTGCTTGTTAGTTCTTAAGAGTATGATGCATTCAAATCAATTATCCCACACATTTGTTGGTAATTTATGAAAATGTGATTTAAATCATTACTAGTTTGTTCTAATCTTACAAGCTTAACTATAGTCCAGTGGTCGGTTTGAATGTTTGCTTTCCCTTCCTTTACCATGGTGCAGCAGAACCTGCGGAGGACGTTTAACGTTAATAGGAGTATTGGTGTTTCTGTCTCCAAGCTTTAGGGGTAAGATATTTCCCTCGTCCTATAACTCTTGCCTTCACATATCTTGGTTTATCTTTGCTTTTACGCTTATTAACGTCCTTTGCAAAAACAATTTCTCCTTCAGGAAACTCAATGTTAGCTTCACCACTTGTCTTTTTCCTAACCCTTTTCCTTTTTGCTACCATCTTACCCGTTAACAATACTCTGATCCGTTTTGCATGTTCCTTAACCATTTCCTGAAACGGGGCATCCTGGGTTTTTGTCAGTTGCAGAACAGGTTTAATGGGTTTTCTATCATATTTCATTTTCCGGCATGCTTCACAACTATTTATAACTGCTGTAACTGCCTCCTGCATTCTATTCCAATAGTAATTTCTACGAATCCGAACTAAAGTCTCCTTAATGCTCCGGTGGCATGTCTTTCCTTCATGATGTTTACTTATGATGGCTCTCTGTTCTCCTTCATCTTCAACATATTCTACCCGTTCTGTGCATTCATAGAAATTAACTAAACCATTTTCAAAAAGTTGAATAATTATATTACTGAATATTTTCCGATGTTCCTCTTCTTTAAAATAAATAAAATACTTTGTTTTCGGCTTTATGTATTGTTTTAATAATTCTTTTACTAACTCAGGTTTGCCTGTTGGTAAGAAAACTTTTAAGACCTTCTGGTTATCACGCGATAGACCTGTTACTTGCATATCGTTTTTGAGCCATGGAAAAACTAAAATCTGGTTAGTTTTGGTGTCTATGGCCTCATTCAAAATTGGTATTCCAGATAGCCCTGAATTCAAGTCTGAATGAATCTTTTCCAATCTACTAGACTCTGATCGCACAGGATAGCCATTTTTATTTACATTTTCATTAGGAATTTCTATAGAACTAGCTGTTGCTGTTTGACTTAAATCTGATATAGTCATTGCTGATGAATCACCGCAATCTAGGCTTTGATCAACACTAACTACTTGTGACTGATTTTCTTCATCTGAATTTAAGGCGTTGATTTTTGCATCAGCATCATAACAGTAATTGATATCGATATCATTTGAACATTCATTGTCGTAATAATAATGTTCATCACATGGAAAATTCTCTTCACAGTTAGTCATGGTTAATTTATTTAAATTAAATTCTGGTTGCATTTTTGGCTGAGCTGTTCTCATGGATACATCATTGGTTTGTTGTTGAGGTTGTGGTGGCTTGAAGCTAAATTGCTGAGGGGGTTCGTACCCTAGTTGTTGTGGGGGCTTATACCCGAACTGCTGTGGGGGTTTGTACCCAATTTGTTGCGATCGGAAACCTAAATGAGGTCTAAAACCGAACGATGGCCTTGGTAGTGGACCTTGACTTTGAATTTGAGGTGCCTTTTGAGAATTATTAAAATTAAATTTAGAATAAAAAGGTAAGCTGGGCTTGTGACCAAATGGTTGTGTAATCGGTGGCCATGAACCCATAATTTGGCTATTACCATGTACATGATTACGCATTTTATATTGCTCTAAGAAGTTTACTTCCTCGAGAACAATACTTAAAGCTGCTTCTAAAGTTGTGGGTGATTTAAGCCTAACTATACGCACTATATTTTCCGGGAGGTTATATAAAAACACATTTAAAGCTGTATTATTATAAATAACCGACTTCACAAGTTTTAAATCTGGATCATGGATTGAATTGACCTTCGACATTAATAACGAACGAACACCTTGTATTCTATTACAAAATTCGAGAAAAGTTTCACCTGGATTAATTTTTAAGGATTCTAACTCCATATTAATGCACTCTTCACTGCGAGGGTCTCCAAAATGTTGGATTAACAGAGTTTTTAAAGTGGACCATGTTACAATGTCCTCTCGTTCGGATAAAAGCGCAGCTGCATCATCTCTTAGTCTACTCGTTAAAGCATTAAAAACGTAAAGATTTTGTTCCTCGTTGCCATTATAATGCTCAATCACGTATTGACATTTTTGTAAGTAAAGATTTAACTGTCTTTTATCACCACTATATAGCGGAATTAAATCTAAAATTTCTTTTGGTATTAGTGATACGGTTGTGGTTGTCATGATTATAGAGTAATGAAATGATCAGAGGATGCAACTGTCTTAAATATAAAACACTTTCAAACGAGAGAAAAAAAAAATCACACACAATAAAAACACACAATAAAATAAAATGATAATAAAAATCAAATTTAGAAATTAAACAAAAATTGTAAAATATTATTTGTAAATTTATAAAATAATGTATTGTAAAATCATTTAAGTATTTATTAAAATTTAAACTTTTAATATAAATTTAAACTTATTATATGTTTAATCCCGCCATCGGTCGGCTTCTTAAGTTCCAAGGTGGTTGTGGAACCTTGTTATCCCTTAGTCGCCTCTTACGACACCCACGGGAAGAGAGGGGGTGGTTAAATTCTTTAGTGCCGTAACCACACACACACACCCATAATCACCACGCCTGCCCAGCGTGGTGATTATGGGCAAAACACATGAGTTCACGCCATTTTTGGCTCAACTTTGTGGAGGCCTATGTCCAGTAGTGTAGTGCGATAGGCTGCGACAAAGCCAGTACTGCGGTCACCAACCCGCCTGCCCAGCGTGGTGACTATGGGCAAAACACATGAGTTCACGTTATTTTTGGCGTAAACTTGTGGAGGCCTATGTCCAGCAGTGGACTGTATAGGCTGTAATGATGAATATGTTTAATTATATAACAATTTAATATTATTTAATTAATTTAATTCAATTCAAAATTTAATTTTATTAAATTATGTATCATAACACTTTAATATTATAAAAATTTATTAATTTAGTTTATTCAATTCAATTTTAATTCTATTTTCTTAAAAAGGTACTATAACACTAATGTTATAACAATTTATTAATTAATTTTTATTTAATTCAATTCAAAATTTAATTTTATAACATGAAATATGCTAACATTAATATTATAAAAATTTAATATTATTTAATTTCTTTAATACAATTCGAACTTTAATATTTAATTTAATGAAGTATCTATGTTCCTTACTACTCTATATTCCTATTCTAAGAAAGATAAGACCGAATAATTTCATACGGAGATATCAATTTCACAACGTTATAATGAGCAAGGTTTGATCTCAAGAATAACAATAACTTAATAACTTATATGAAAAATATAGGAGGATTACGGGAACAAGGATTGGCGAAAAGATTGACTCACCAAATGACCGCTACTCCCATATTCTGTCTTCTCTGCTTCTCGAGACACAAAAGAATATTTATTTGGTTCGAAGGATCTCTGCTCACGTAGAATATTCGCGTAATTTTTGTAGACGAATTTCGACGTCGAAAAACACGAAAACTACGGAGGCTATAAGAGAATCCTCACCGGCTGCGCCACTTTTGGTTTCGGAGCGTTTTGAAACAATTTATACTAATTACTACTAACTAACTTAATTTAAATAAAATAAAATGAAAGACATGTAACCGATTTGGAGGCTTTAATGTCTCTGCTTAACTACTACAGTCTTGTGCCCAGCGGATGTCAGGGTGGGCCGACCAGACGCTGAGTTTGCGTCTCTTGCTTATTTCTATGAATCTTATACATTGTAACGTATCCTATGTTCTACCTAATCTAGAGCGGATGGACGAGTCGTAATTATAACTACCTAGTGCCTTTCTATTATGTCATCGACTTTATTAATTATTACAAAAAAATAAGTAGGTACCCCAATGTCCCCGAGTAAGGCCGGGAGGGAAATAAGCCGGAGGATAAAAACTCTTAGTACTATTTTCAAATTTAATGTCGTTTACAGAAAAATAATAAACAAAATTCACACACGAAATAATCAGGACAAACACGAGACAACAAATCGTTTGTGCCGTAATCACCACATGCAAATAGCTGAACCATAATTTTATAACATTGTGAGTAATTTTTTTACAGTAACGCTCTATCATATACGTGATTTAAATTAAAAACCGTACGGTATTTTGTAAGCGCTATCAATAGTATAAATAAATTATATAAATAAATATAATAAATCAAAAGCCATTTGTCAACTACTAATACTACTAGACTTATTGAAGTTATCACTTTTCTAACATTTCGTTAATCTCTGCAAATTAAGAGTAACACAAAAAATATTCTACTATTAATTCAAAATATTTCACCTTTGAGCTTTAAAGATGTAAAATAAATAATTTAATAATTTTGTAATTCTATGAAGATAGAATGTTATATGAATGACTCATTACTCATCTATATCAAAGTAACTTAATTGCGAATATGTGATACCAAGCGGCTAAAGCTGTACTAACGTGGCGTGTGTAATTTTCTTGACGGATGAAGCATCGATTGTGCAAATCACAGTTGACAGTTTCCTTTAAAAGGACGTTAAAGGTCCTGTTATTTTCATCTTGTCCCACCGCTACACATAATGTGTTTTTTTTGTCTTCATGATATCTGAAAATATGAAGTATATAAGAATGAAGTGAAAAAAATTAAACGAAGGAATATTAAGATAACCCCCGATTAAATTTATTTATAATTCGGTAGGTCATAAAATGTTAATATTTCATTTAAAAATATGGTAAAGAGATATGGTTTGACTTTAAAAAATTTAGGTAAGATGCGTGTAAGGAACATTGGGTATTCTGTATCCAAAACATTTACTTAATCCATTCATTAAAAATAAATAAATAAATATATATATAGAATGCTGTGTGGTTACGGTTACCCCCTCTTTTCCCGTGGGTGTTGTTAGAGGCGACTAAGGGATAACACAGTTCCACTACCACCTTAGATCTTGAAAAGCCGACCGATGGCGGGATAACCATCCAACTTCTGGTATTGAAACATACATTTACACAGGCCGAAGACAGGCAGCAGCGTCTTCGGTGCAATAAAGCTAGCCCTGCGGTCACCAACCCGCCTGCCCAGCGTGGTGATTATGGGCAAAACACATGAGTTCACGCCATTTTTGGCTCAACTTTGTGGAGGCCTATGTCCAGTAGTGTAGTGCGATAGGCTGATGTGATGATTGATTTAGAATGCAATAATTTATCCACTGATCTCTCTTTTTAAAACGATACACGGTATCATTTTAACAATTTAAGGTACTATTTATTTTCCAACTTTATTCTGTTACTTACTTTTACTTTTTTTACTATTAACACATTTTTATACCTCTCTTATATACTTGTACAACTTTTTCAAAACAGATACTTACGATGATATAACCACCATCGGTTTTACCATAGCTGAATAAACTGCCGGCTGCCTTAAATGTAATAATACAACTTTACTGCGATACAATTCCTTCTTCGCATCGATTGGGTAAACTTGCTCATATGGCCCTACGGTAGTATTGAGCGTTTTATGAGATCCAAGTAATACTGAAATGTAGTGATGTCTCATTCTGGAAAAATATAAGACGATATTACGACCATGACGATATACGATTTAAAAGTTAAAAAAAAACGAGTGTGCCTGAAGTAAAACTTCTTTAGTTTCATCTAACTTATATCTTCTTCACAACTTCCGTTCACTTCGCCTGATCACACTTTTCGTAACGCTTTCGGCAGACATTCATTAGCTTACTTCCCAAGTTAAGCGTGCGTAAAAAAGTTTTACTTCAAAAATTTTAGTTTTACGTTGTAGAAATATCAGTATAAACAGTTTCTTAAACCGTTTTCTCGATACAACCTTCCAAGTTACTTTTGCACACAGTGTAACCAGTGTAACCAATATCTATATTGTTATTTTGCTTTCTGGAAACCGGATATGAATTAATATATATGTTTAGCATACACACACAGTAAGTCGTTCCTGAAGGCAAAGTGATGCCTATGTTTAAGTTAACAATTTACTGATTTATATATTGACTATAAAAAGCACAAATATAAATAAATATTACACCCAGATAACAGATGGGAGTCGAACCCAGGACTCTGGAGCGTAAAGCAGTATTACTGCAAATTGCACCAACCGACCGATCACTTATTAAAATAAAGTTTCGTAAGTATTTTTCCAAAATTCTGTCCGATTAATCAAAAATCTAGATAGAAGACAGGTTACAGTGAACAATAAGAAGAATACTTCGTAAAGCTCAAAATATGTAAAATAAATAAACAATACACTCACGTAATACTATGTAAACAGGAACTGCTAATTAAAACCCAGGATAAATCTACTAAAACACCAGTACATTTATATGTTCCATCTATATACAACTTGGCTACCCATGGCCATAATTGATTGGACAATTGAGAAAGGTTAGATTCATTATTTGCTTGTTGCTTGTTACGAAGCTGGATACTAGTAAAATCGGTGAAAAGAGAATGATCACAATATATATACAACGCCATGCAAGTTTTTGTTACATTGGGTACACATTCTTCCTTTATAACTTGAGGATCTTCTATGATATTATAATTACTAAATTTAGTGTTATTACTAGCTTTATATGCAAAATAAACAGGTAGTTTATTCTCTATGTTCCGCTTTCTTTTCGTGTTTTCAATAGAATTAAGTACGTCATCTTTCAAATTTATATATTTTATTATAAATCTATTTGCTGCACTGAAAAATTAAAGCGATAAATATCAATAAAAGATTTTAAATATTTACAAAATACATTATACACATTATTAACTGTAAGTAAAAACAAATTTACCTGAATCCTAGGTAGCGACACATATGAGATGCGGCTTGTTGTTGTTGCTGAATCGACATGTCTTCTTCACAAACAATATGCCAGTTGTTGTTATACTTCTTTGTTAGAAAGCCCTTTGAAGTCACAAGTGGTATATTATTCAAATCATAAATAATGTGTTTTCCATTTGAAAGTGCGTCTATAAATATGTATTAAATATTGAATTTTTACAAAAAAAAGGCAACTAAATTTTACTATTTGACTCTTTGTCACTTACAGCAATTAACCTCATCTTCTCCTAGTGGACATTGTTGTGTACCATCGCAAACATAATTTGGAGATAGACACATTTGATCTCGTTTACATAGGAATTGGTCTTCTTCGCAAGTATCTAAAATATTATAATATTGGTTGAGAATTATTGTTGATTAAAGAGATACCGCTTTATTCTACTCTTTTCCTTACTTACAACAATCTAATTCATCCTGACCGTCTGCGCAATCAAAATAGCCATCACATATGAGATTGTTGTCAAACTTCGTCAAATAATCTAGACATGTGCAATCAAGTTCATCAGTGCCATCTTCACAATCTGCTACTTGATCACATCGATTAATAAACGGGACTGTTTGGGATATTCTGGGGAATATAAATTGACTTATTATTTTAAAACAGGAAAACGTAATTTCTTTTCTGATTTTTTAACCATTTTGTTTTTACTTAAAGTAAAGAAAATAGAAAATAATTATTTACCGACTACAATTAAATTCTTTTGATGCTAAGTTTTTCTTTCTTTTTTTTGCTGGTTGAAATTCTGAAAACATAATCATGTCTACATCATTAATTATTTCACTTCTTGTGTCAAGTTGCCTAATATTATGTGAATCCTCAACACTGGTTGAATCTGAGGAAACTTGGTTGATTATTTCAATAATATTACTATTTATGTTTGTTCCATCATTAAAATTTTCCAGAACAAGATCAGAATTAGAAAGTGATTCAATAATTAGTTTATTAGAACTTTGACCTATATCGCTATCAAAATGTTCGTTGGTATTATCATGGGTACTTGTTTGAAGGAAATTATCTAAATTAAGTTCCGTTGTAGTTAAATCATTATTTTCTTGATTCAAAACATCGTTATTTTGCATAGTGCTACTTTCTAAAATAAATGACATCGAGTCTATTGGATATTTTGAGTGATTTAATGTTATTAATTTTTGTCCTAGCTCTTCGTTTGATAATTTTGTGACGTTACTTGGATCTACTATATGATTATCGTCAACTCTCACGTCATTTTCGTTTTCTTGTGTGTAATTAACGTTTGAAACTTTTTCAGTTGAAGTATATTTTAAATCTTCTTCAAGTTCGTCTGACTTTGTGTTCAGTTCCGCCGTTTGTACCTCTGGAGATAATGTATTAGTATAGTCAATATAAGTGCTGCTAATTTCCGTTGTTAAACGACTTATAGTTTCTTTCTCTTCTGAATTAGATGTTGTGGGTTTTGTTACTACTTTAATAAAGTTGTTGCTAATATTTGAGTCATATTTAATATCAGATTTAGCTGTTGAAATGTTATCGTTATTATTAAGAATATTTGTATTTGCACTGATTTCATTGTAATTTTGTGACATATTTACTTTATTTGTCAATTGTACCGAGAGAGTATTAGTTTCAGAAGATTGAATCACGTCGCAATTGTATTCATCTTCTCCATCGAGGCAATCTATTATTTTATCACACATACGTTTTTTGGGTATACATTTTGTCATTCCAGAGTCACATCTGAAACCCGGACAGTCTTGTTTTGGTTGAATGATTGGTAAAGTTTTTGATGCTGTAATAGGTATTAATTAAAAATTTTGTAGATATTCTGACAAAAATGCTCAACGATTACTAAATATTAACGTAAATAAAAATTATAAACTTACAAATTTGGAATCTTATCCATTTCACAAAAATACTGACTCTGGTGTAAACACCTGGTTCACCTTCTCTTGCGCATCCATCCCCATGACTAACGATGCCGGCTACATACCACTGTTGAGAATTCATAGGATTTCTACACAATAGTGGTCCACCACTATCGCCCTAGGTATATAATAAACAAATACCGATGTTAATCTACTTAACTCTTAATATGTTAAACTTCACGTTCTTTGAGTTATTATAATAATTCACCTGGCACGTATCTCTTCCTCCTTCAGCAAGACCAGCACAAATTTCCTTACCAGCTTTATCTTCTTCATGTTTACAATTTTCCCAAATCGGGACTTCAACTTCACGCATATGATCAGCTGTAATAAATAAAGTACCGTATTCAATTATGACAAAAGTAATGCTGATCGTCCAAGTTTGGTATCTGCTATTTTACCTACTTATGTTACTATATGTTTTTCTATTTTGGGCGTTTGTTCTCGTATCTATAATTATTTAATTTCGAAAAGCACACAAATATATGATATTTAACAAACATAAACGATCATATGTTTCTAAGGTAGGTAACTAAATGTCTGTCTTTTAGATTAGGTTAGTTAGGTACATTTTTCGTAATAAGTAAATGTATTACACCCAAACTTAAGGTGGTAATCTAAAACTACACTTGGAGCAAAAAGCAGTATTGGTATATTGTTTTCTTTTGTTATTTTCAATATATTATAACGATCAATATCATTTGTCCAGTACTATTTTTTTTTTATGTTTATATTTTTGTAATACTGTATAGTAGTAGTATAAACGCACTTATGTAAAATTACATGGATATACTTCTCAACATAACATCTCACAACAACTTTTAAGCTTTCACGTTGCATTATTATATTTTAATGTTCACACGGGGATTAACGCGAACAAAATTTTAAGGTAAAATATATTACCTTGGGGCCTGACGTTTCCGCCAGGTCCATGGCTGGTGTATTCAACATTAAAATATAAGATCTCATACATTTACACACTTACTTTACTAAAAATTTACTTACGATCTGGTCCATGTTCTATAGTGGCTCCCCATCCTACAGCAGTACAAGAGGTTCCAGGTTGTGGTCCCCACATCCAATCTGCTCCAGCAACCTCTGGGCTTGGTAAGCATATCGGTCGAACCCAACGACTAAATTGTATACCAGGTTTTACTCTTAATAGCGACAGATCATTTTTCATATCTTCTTGATTATAGTTTTGGTTCACAATAACATGAGTTACACGATGGTTGTGCTCTTGAGGCGAGAAAGAAAATCGACGAAGCATACCGACTTGCACTTCATAATAGTACTGCCAAAAACTAAATAAAATGTTAACTATTATTATAACAAAAATATACAATAAAACAATATAAAATACATTATATAATACAAAGTCATTCAAGTCGATTTTTTTTTTCATTTTAAAATTTATTATATTCTTACTTACTTATGAACACAATGAGCCGCAGACATGACCCAATTTTGATTTATTATCACTCCACCACAGTGAAAAATTCCATCTCTATACAAGCCAACCATCCAAGGCCAAGCTGCCGGTTGACTGGGTTTACCTCCAACCACTCTACCCTGTGCTCTTTTGCTCCTCGCTTCATCAATTTTACCTTTACTTAAATAATTCAAAAGGTTGTCTGATCCCCCACTTTTATTTGTTGTATATCTTTTCATGCGGTCGCCGTAAAACATCATAGGATGTGGGCGCTTTTGGAGAAGATATCTTTTGTTCCGACCAAAGAGATTGTTTTCCATTGCATTCTGAGATAAAAGCGTCATAAAATTTATGTTTTACGATATGGAACACATGAAATACATGAAATAGTCAAGGACTTTAAGGAAATGTTTTTTTTTTCTTATTTAATAAGAAATACCCGATAAGTTCAAATATTTTTACAAGCGTGATAATATTTGTTTTTATACCCCTTGTAATTACAAAATTTTTTGTTCCATACTTACGAATTGTAATATATACCTCTTTTAAAAGCTGGGATGCAGAAAGAATTCTTGTACCGCACAATAATTCCGGGCACGTTACATACACAGCAGAAGAATTTAAACAAGTGTTGCTCTTACGTAAGAGGCCAGCGGGGCCCGTATTTATGTAATTTAATTTAAGTAATGGGTCTATTGGTATAATTTGAATATAAGGTGGTCTGTAAAACAAAATTTAGACAAAAAAATTATCATCACACTTGAATTTATTTCATCAGACTAAAAATTACCTTATTATAAGTCCTGTTTCGCGACGACAAACATCATGTGCCCACATATAAGGGTTGCTACAAACAGCATACCAATTTCCTTTATAATTTCTATGCAGGAATCCTTCTGTATTTGATACAGCAAACAACTAAAAATTTAGCAATTACGAAATAGAGACAATAATAAAAAGTTATGGACTTGTAGTATTGTTTATTGTTTTTGTTCTTATTATTTATATAAAAAAATGAAGTAGAAATAATTAGTTTAATAGCTTTCACTAATAAACGTTTAAAATAGCAAAACGCAAATAAATAAAATAAGGTATTAGATTTTATATAAAGAATAAATAAATAGTATTGTTGTTGTAGTTAGACGGCGCATTGGCGCAACGCTCATAGCACTGATTTGTGGCTGTTGCGCGGGGTTGATGGTTCGTTCCTAGCACATGGCAAACGTCTGGGCGTTTGTGCTTATGTATTCTGTGTGTTTCTGGACCTTTGACGCAGGAGATAATACTAGTGGGGACCGTTGAGTGTGACGCCCTTATTTATTTATTTACTTATTTATTCAGGTAAAACGTGCAGAAAAAACATACAGATTTTTTATGTAAGTTTGAAGCCAACATCGTACAGTCAATTTCGTCTTTATGGTTTGGACAATCAGCTATGTTATCACAACGTTGGTCCTTAAAAAAACATGTACTTCTTGAATTAAAATCTAAATCTTCACAACTAAAACTATCCTCGCTACAACCTGCAAAGGAAATCACTTTACAATAACCTATGCATATTTAATTTATAATATAAAAAATAATATAATATTAATAATAAATGTAATTAGTTATACCACTAAAAAATGAAACTTATTATAATATTGATACAGTATACTAATACTTCTGGCATGTATATTCACTACAAATAATCAAAATTGGTTGATATTGTTAGACATTGAGTGTGAGGCTTTAATTCATGAATGAACTAAGATATTCATTTCTTTAAGCATACCGTAACATCCCATTTCATCTTCACCAAAGGGGCAATCGAAATAGCCATCACAAATTCTAGATTCATCTACTCTAGATTTGCAACTACATTTTGATTCATCGCTGACATCGTCACAGTCGACGTTACCATCACACCACCTGTTTTCTTCAATACAAAAACTACCACTATCACAAGATATCGTGCCTGTTCGGCATTCAATCTCATTTACAGAAGAATTGGAGTGTGTTTCTTTTGGAGTTGATCCGCGCCTAGAAGGGGAATTATAAATGAAATTATGATATTACGGTTTAAATTATGAAGATTAAAATTAAGTCAACTTAAGCAAAAAATTTACAAATACTTTGTTCTTATGTATTTTAAATTCAATAAAATTGATTTGAAAATGATATTATAAACTTACTTGGAATTAATAAATTTCATTACTATTGCCATATCTTGCGGATGTGGTTTTTCTTTGGACAATTCCATCTCACGATTTTGAACATAGGGTGATATAACGTCGGGTGGGAATTGCCTAAAAATATTATTTTTTCTTGTTAAATGTGACATTTCTTTCGAAATAGAAAAAACAAACGATTAAAATATGTAAGTGTAATTTAATATTCACTAACCTGGTTATTGGATATGAGGGAATTAATGGGTGATATACCTGGTGATGATTATCAAATGCTCCTAAAATAAAATTAAAAAACGTTAAAACATGTTGAAAGTTTAAACATACATGAAATATTTTTTAATTCAGTTTCACCTTACCGTCTAAATTTGGATAAGTTTGCCTCATGAGTCGTTTTAATAAACACTGATCCCTTATCTGAGGATTGAAATGATCATTCAAATGAACCATTGGTTGTACATATGTTTGCTGTATTTGTTGTAGTCTATCAGAGTCATAATAGGAATAAATATGTCTATCATTAGACACAGTTTTTACAGGTCTTAAAATATCATTAATATATGATGGGTTTGTTTCTCTTTTTGATATATCTGGGCTAATATTACGTACAGGATTTGTATTATCAATAATCTCGTTTTTTACGTTTTCTTGCATAGTAATAAGCTCTTTATTGTTGTCATGATGATTTGAAAATTTATTTTCTGCACGGGATTTCAAAGTCATAAACAGTTCTTTGCAAACATCTTTGTGGCCATCATCATTACAAAGAAGTTCATGTTCAGCTATTATTTTTTTTGCTTTTTGGTCTGGGGTATCTTTGAATTTAATATTATGCTGCAATTTTCTTACATTTTTTATATTTTGTGATTTAGTTACAGCTTCTCTTTTTTTTCGTTCGTTCGGTATCGATGTTTTATTCGTAACTTCAAACAAAGTTTTTAATTCATCTTTTAAAATGGATACATTTTTTCCCTCTTGGAATCCCGACAAAACAATTATTTCTGTGTTATGAATAGTATCTGAAAAAGATCAAATTTTATTAAATATTTTAAAAGTCAAAATAATATAAATTTATAATAATTATGTTGATTCGCACTTACCCTCACTATGCAGGAGTCTTAATATTAGTAAGTAAAACACAATTGATACTAAAATGAATGATATTAGTGCCAGTACTTTTTGTATAATAGAAAAACATCGTTCACTACTTCTTCCTGAAAAAAAAAAACGTATCATAAAATTTCCCACGGCAAACTTAATTAATATGCTGCTATTATTCTAGCAGCATGAGTAGAAAATGAATAGTATATGAATTTAAAAATTTATGTTCTATTTTTTTAAAGACACTGATGAAAAATGTATAATAAATTAAAAAAAAATGCCTGCGTACAAAGTACACATGTCAGAAATAAAACTTCTTTGGTAAACAATTAAAAAAAATCTAAAGCTTTTGATTACCGTTCCAGCGCCATGTAGTTATTAGTTTGCAATGTAATGCTATCGATATTAATTTAACAATCTTTCTAGCTTCTATAGTACACGCTAGGTGACTCTGTTTAGTCGAGCTATGAACTTTGTATATATTTATAAATATAATTTTATACGTCGTTTTCTGTGAGTTGTAAAAAGGTCCTTTAATGTTTCATTCTTTTGTATGTCATGAAAAAATAAATTATCCGCAAGAACATAATGTATTTTGTTAAATTATGCTAGATTAAAGACTGACAATATTCCGTATCCCGAATTTCTTTAATACGCATTACTCTAAGTATCTATTCTAATAAAAATTAAGTTTCATAATGTAATCTTTAATTTTTATGTTAAGCTAAATTACAAAAACTATTTAATAAAAAATAACAAAAAAAAAAAACAATAACAAAAAGCCAACGTCACGCGGTGTTCCCATGCGGTCACCCATCCAAGTACTGACCGCCCCGATATTGCTTTTAACTTCGGTGATCGGACTAGAACCGGTGTATTTAACGTGGTATGGACGTTTAAAATTCGTGACGCGTGACGCGCTTGATCCGTAAAAATTTTACTCCTCATCCTAAAGAAGTTTCACTTCAAAAATATTGTAACTCAATTTATTACTTTTGTCACTGGAATTATCGACAATATCGTTCATCAACATGTGAAAATGTTAGAAAATCATAAAAATTGTCACGTCTTTGCTTCGCCTACTCATATATCGTTTCAATATTTTGATATGCCTACAACGTAATTTGTTCAATTTAGACTGTTTATTGTCAGCGAATATACGCTGAAATTAATTTTTTTGGAATAAAATACCTTTTATTATTTTGCTTTTATATTATCACAGTACAACTAAAATAAACACAACTTGACAAAGGTTATAATTTTTTTTTAAATAAATAATACATTACCATTTTCATTTGTCTCGGCTAGTTCCATGGGGAGAAGTCCGACAATTTTCTTTTCTTCTGATTTTTGTGCCATCATCTAAATGGAATAATAAAAGAGATAATAATATTAATGAGTCCAGAGCAAACAATATATTTTTTAGTCTGTATTTAATTTTAACAAATTACCAAAAATACATTATCAATATTACAAAGTACTATTTTATTATATGTTTCAAGTAAATAATAAAATAATTGTGTAACTTGCAAACGAAAAAAAAACGACTACAAAAAAAAAACAAATACAGCGACAAGTAATACAACGTAGGTACACGAAGGTCGTAATTAAATGTACCTTATCAAAGATTATTCAAAAAGTAGTTATCAGATCTCGAACAAATTAAAATAGGACCACATGACACGCACTACCTTTTGGATAAAAAAAAAATCATTGAAATCGGTCTACCCAGTCAAAAGCTCACAGTATCATACATAAAAAAAATACAATCGAATTGTGAACCTCCTGCTTTTATGGAAGTCGGTTAAAAAAAAGTCCTCAAGATAAAAAACATATGTAACCATTAAGAACAAACTTAACAGCTATTTTTAGCCGTCAGTACTCTTACTCAACCATTATAAGTTCAATCATAGTTATCTTGCTACATGCAGTGTCATGTAGTATGCCCACAAATCTTTGTCATTTATAAACCTTGTGTCTACTAATCTGCTTTGGCTAAAAAAACTTTACTACAAACCATAAATTTATTTATTAGCAAATCTTAAATCATTTGGGCCATTTTTTTGAGTCGGAAATTTGGAGTTACAATATTATCATTACTCGTCATAAATAAGTTTGTAGCTGACGTTAAATTCTTAGCATCTTTCTAAATATAATAACAAAAAGAAAATCAATGAAATAAATAGAAAGCCAATAAAAGCATTGGTTGTAATTTACCAACCTAAATGTAACCCAAGAATCGAGACTTTTATTATATTTACCCATATTCACAATTATACAAAGTCGGTATTGGAAAATACAATTACGTAAGAACGAACTTTGCTGTAATTTAATAATATAATTGAATTTTGAAACAGATACGCAAGTTAAAATACTACAATATAATTATTTTCAAGTAAAGTATAAAAATATAAAGACTTCGTGATAATCAAAACTGTATCATAAGATGACAATTGTGGACGAAATATCGACCATAATTTGATAACTGTGATACCGAGTAGTTCTCTATTACTTGTAATTTAATTTGTCTTTGCAATGTTTTCTCGCTGAAGTAAAAAAAAAACTTAATTTTGTATTAATCTTTAAGTATGAAATGAACCATTAACAAGAAGAATGAAGCCTTCAAGCTATATGATTTGATTAGAATAACTACGTACAACAATACTCTACTTTATTTGTTTGGAAACATATACAAGAGTTCAGACATCAACAAATATCTAATTTATGGTGACCAATAAATAATTTTTATTCGAGGTAATAGTAATCGAAAAATATTTGGCACTGTTACACGTTGGCACATTATTTCAATGTAAATAGTACAGACACAACAACATTCATACTTACTTGCGACTTGATGTAATATGAAACTTTTGTGTCACAACAATCACCAAGTGATATACATTTTTCGAATATTAAAATGTAAAGTACCGACTCATGTGATGCCAATAAAACTACTGTAATGTTTGATTGTTCGACGATGATTGGGGTCGCATTTTTGTCGATGAAGGGTTTTGTCAAAACTGCTGATTAAGAATGACGATTGTTATAATTAAATAAAAATAGCATTTTAATATATGCTTAAACTTAACTTTGTATGTAGCTGAATACTTATTATTAATTATCGTGATTTGTTTAGCTTTCCTAGAACTCTTAGTTTGGTACAAAATCGATTTCTTTTTGTAGAATTATTCGAGAAATGTTATGTTCTCCGGTCTAAGAAAAGTGTTGGGAAGCTTAATTTGCAACGCTGTTACGTTAAATATGGATGATTTATTAATTTTTTACCGATTTAAAAAAAATGTTTTAACCTCATAATTTGTTACTGGTTGTACCTATTTTGATTATTCTTTCTTTATTCATATAAAGAAAAAAAAATACTGGTACTAGTAGTGTCGTTGATATATGTGTGAGATTTGACGAATACTTTATGAGATTGGCGTTGGCGATTATTGGCGTTGATGGTGTTCCTATTTTATTACTTGTCCGTGTAAATTGAAGTCATTTTTTTTGTTTAAGAACAAACAGAGCTATCCTACGGATGGTAGCGATTATTTTAAGATTTAGCTTTAAATTTCCACGTGGCAAAGTGATGGTGGTATGAAAAAAAAATGGAATGGAAGGAAGTGAAATCATGTGAAACAAATGTCGCGTGACGTGACTCCGAGAGCAACGTTTGGTAAAGTTTTACACCACCTTTAGGTGTGATAATGTAAGACATCATATATATGAATACGCTAAGGTTTAAGATTTTGCCTCCCTTTTTAGAAAAAGCCCCACAATTATTCCACGTAAATTATATATCATTCTATAGATTATTGCTTGCTCTACTGGCCACAACAACTAAAAATTTGTTATTACTTTTTTTGTAAATTAATAAATTATTAAAATTACATATTATGTAGATGTACATTGAGACACAACGTCAACTTGATTGACGGTCGATAAATTTTTTGATCAATTTCAAATCAACTCACGTATAAATACTTTTTTGATATGTTGTAAAGTGATAATTATTATACTTATTTAGTGTGAATTATTCGCACGGATTAATAGATTAGTAGGTATAATAATAGTTAACCAGCATTAACTTTACCTTACCTTAATTATAATTTAATTGTTCTTAATTTTACGATTTCTATTATGTAGAACTATTTTGATATTAGTTAAAAAATATATACTGGGCGTCTAAATATTTTATCGATTTAAACTTCGTTGAAGTATGTAGCATATATTGAGCAAAAGGTCGATTTAAAGATATAGAACCAAATGTCAAACAACCTTAACACCTGTAGGAAAACTGTTATGTCGGTATAAAAAAAAAACACTAAAAATTGTAAAATTATATTTTTTATACGACTAAGTCGAACAACATCATGGTAAGCGGTAAAATATATTACACATGTGTAAAAATGTATAAAAAAACATTTGATTATGTAGATATTCATTTTAAAACATTAAGGTATGCAGTCACCTTAGAATAACTAGGCGCTATAATAATATGTACGCTAAAATTAGCGTGTAAGGCGTGGTGACTTCTTATCAATTAGCAATGCGTACTTATGATATGGAATCCATTAGTTAGTCGTTGCTTTTTCCAGCCACTTTTTACGTCACTTCAGAATATGGTAATTTCCATTTCTGTAAAAACAAGCACCTATGTATTGTAGGAATATTAAGGTATCGTAATAGTCAAATGAATTCATATACCCATTAAAGTATTGCAAGGTTTTACGCCATTTAAAGTATATTTGACATTTTATTTATTAACCACGACAATTTTATTTCGGTCATAGCACAATCACTTGGACCTTTTTTAGGATATTCGGATTATGAATAGTACCTACTTATAGGAATGCAACTGAGACCAAAGTATTTGTTGAAAAGCTATTAAATTTTTGCCAAAAGAAATTTTTACCAAAAGGAAATGTCTGCAAAGACCAAAACATTAGACCGAAAAGCGAGAGGTTGGATACATCTCGCTTTTCGGCTATTAGTACATATACTAAATATCATATTAATATACTATATATTTCTAAGCTATATATACAAAAAATCAGTTAATTAAATCAGTCTTCAAGGCAAAAGCCATGCTTATCTATACATATAAAAAAATGGTAGGAAAGTCAAAACTGTACATTGAATATTTTTTTTTTAAAGAATACTTGTGGTGTAATCTACAATCGACACTGAAGCCAAAAATAATATAGTTTTTAGAATTTTTGTCAATTTGTCTGTATTTCTGTTTGTTGGTATGTATGTCCGGGATAAACTCAAAAAGTACTGCATAGATTTACTTCAAATTTGGTACGAATATTATTAAGAAGTTGGGTCAACATATAGGCTACATATTATCACGCTATCCACCTACGGGGAACGAGCAGTGAACCTTTATTTCTTCAACGCATTCTTTAACAACGTGTAATCTAACGACAAATATTTTAATGTTGTTGTTATTATGTTAATAACCATGCTATAAGCTAGCTTCACACTATAAATAAAGACATTCTGTAGTATATTTAGTATCAGCATTGCACCCGTGCGAAGCCGGGGCGGGTCGCTAGTAACTAATATAATTATCAATAATATTTATACATATTTTTTATTGGATGCAATATTCGACGTATTTGTTAATCGACAAAAATGACTTGGACAAGCATTTTTTAATACAATTAGGTCTTTAAACAAGTGTACGACTCATCTGACGGTAAACGATTACAAAATAGGTTATAATTTCCAATTACCCGTTTTCGATAATTCTATACGTTTTAGGGTTCCGTACCCAAAGGGTAAAAACAGGAGTCTATTACTAGGACTTCGCTGTCTGTCCGTCAGTCCGTCAGTCATTCCGTCTGTCACCAGGCTGTATCTATAGAACTCGACTGTTGAAATTTTCACAAATTATGTATTTCTGTTGCCGATATATACAACAAATAATAAAACCACAATAAAATAAATATTTAATGAGGGGCATTTTTGCTCGATACCAATAAATGGTAACAGGTAAGCACTTGAAATATTCATAAAATACTTAATTGTATGTTTACTTTAATCAAAAATAATAAAATTAAAATAAAAAATATTGAGACAAAAATTTTTTGTCTAAATATTTTACCTAGGCTATGTTACGGAACCTTACGTGCGCGAGGGTATCTCGCGCTTGGCCGATTTTTTATTTGATTGATTGATATTTTCCCACGCACGTAAAATAAATTATCCTCATCGTTATCGGCTGAGGTAGAACCACTGACGAATATGGCCTCCTTCATTAATTTTCAACTTACACTACCTACAATAAACATGCTATCAAATGAATTTCTTTTGTAGGGAAGTTCTTTATCGCACAATTTACGGACTGAGCAGGATGGGAGCGAGATCGAAAAAAAGCTTAACAAGAGTTTTCCTCGACATTTCTTGCTATAGTATAAAACAAGCTGTGGCCGCGACTTCGTCCGCGTGTAATTTGACAACAAAAATATTGTTCAGTGCGCAGATTTATAAAATAAAGAAATTTCTAAAATAAAAGTAGCCTAAGTTACTCCTTATTACATCAGCCATCAGTGAAAGTCCCGTCAAAATCCGTCCAGCCGTTTGAGAGATTAGCCGGAACAAATAGACAGACAGACAGACAAAAATTGTAAAAAAATATATATTTTGTTGGTAAAAAGCCGTTATTTTAATATTACAAACAGACACTTCAATTTTATTTATTTGTATAGAACTATATAGATGTATAGATTAGATCTCCAACATGTGTCATATTTTAGTAACCACAAACCAATTATTACAGTGATTGAAAATGATTATCAAATATATCTTTTGTTTATTTTTATAATAAATAATAATCATGTATTATATATGTATGTGTATATATATATTTATGTATGTATGTGTGTATGTGGGTATGTATGTATGTATGTACTTATATGTGTATATGTGTTTACGTAAATATTTTTAAATGTTTATGTCACAATTTGTACACCAACACCGATACAATACCATCTCATCTGTCCCTGGGTTGCCTGGAAGAGATCGCTTTTCAGCGATAATGCCGCCCTTTGTACCTTATGATACGTTGTTAAAAACAATCTGATATGTATTGTTTCTGTTTTGGCGTAGAATTAAGTGTATTTATTTATTTATTTGTACAAAACCCACAGCTACATTTTATGTTTCTTAAACCAGTACAGAACATTCAAACAAAAGCCAATTTCGGATTTTACATTGTATTGTTAATTGGAACGAAGTTCCTTAGGCGGCAGGCTTGACATTTGGCTGGGCGACCAAACTGAAAAAAATGTGATACTAAAACCGTAAGAAAAATATATAACGGAAGTGACGTAATATCAGTCACACGACTGTATAATATGACGTTTGTAAAACTGAAATATTACTAGTAAACTTTTTTAAAATATTTATGTTATTTTATACTGTCGACAAAAATAAATAGACATATTGTTTTATTTCACTTAATAGTTTGAATTATTATTATTATTATTTTGTTTGATTTATTTTATTTTACGGTATATGTTATTTTCTAAAATACTAAATTTTCTAAATACTTTTATGTACTTAATTGAAAAACCAATCAACAAAATTAAACAAAAATCAAGAAATAGAAAATATATATAAAATTCAATATTTTTTTTTTCAAATTGTGTTGCTTTTATACTATCCGAAGGAACTTCGTTCCTACCTGGTGTCCCATGACACCATATAATTTTTTTAGTTATTTAAATTGTTTATTGTACAACAAATACACTGATACAAGTGTGTACAAAAGGCGGGCATAACGCTAATGCATTTTCTATCAGCCAACCTTGGTATGTGCAAGAAAGTCAATGTTATGTTATGTTTATTTTGTTTAAATTAAAAAAAATATAATAAATAAAACAAAATTTATACACTTTCTAAATTTTTATTTGTTATTAATTTAACTATCCGCTATTGTTCATTTATTAATTTATCATTTTTTATATATTTATTCCATGTACAGGTTTGTGATTTTTACATATATTTACTCTTTACATTAAATCTTCATATAGGAATATATTTAGATTTTCTTGACAATTTTCTTTTTTTATTACTTGTTTACTTGATATTTTACAATATAAAATATGACTGTACTGCAAACTTCTATCAAAAACCGAAAGATACTTCGTTCAGGCCGAGGGACCAGGGTTTTTTTTTAATTCTTTAATTTTTTTTCACCTTATATTTTTTAATACTAATAAAGTTAACAACAAATCATGTTAGTAGCTGAATAGACTTCATTTTCGTTTTAATCGAATATTCAATAATAATATATTTTTCGATAAAAGTGTCCTCTTTTCGAGGCTTTGATATTCTTTAATCATTTCTCCATTCGCCCGTCCCCGAATCCATTGTTGGCACAATTTACCACCTATAGTGCGGATATTAAAGGGTCGTGTCTTTTGATGCTATAAATTTGTATAAGTATATTAATATAATATGAAGTGGATTAAGCCAAAATTGTTACTTCATTTGTATTTTGTGTCAAGTTAATCGCTTCCTGAGATTTTACAGGTACATCGCAATATTTTGTAGTTAGCATTTATCTATTTAAGAAATTTATGTTTGAACAATTGACGTCCATTGACCAGGCTGGATAAGTTTGGGTTCCCCTGCGATACCAAAAAAGGCTGGATAAGTTTGTGATTTGTGCTAATAATTATTAAAAAAACTATGAAACGTTCATCTAATTAACATTAAACTTCTCATGTACGCAATCTCATAAATTCTCACTTACTCTATACTAACACCGATATAATAATATAGTTAAACCAAAAAATACAAAATAAAACATTGTTAGTACATTATGAAAACAAGGAAAAGTAGTAGAAATTATGAAATTTAGCGGTCACTATTTTTTTCGTAAAAACGTTAAATTATGCCATGTATACTACAAATTTTCGGTCATTGTTAAGAAAAAAAATTCGCCTAATACTGCATACACCTTACCTTTACATATTTATTCAAAATATTATACATTTTATAACTTCCATAAGCATTATTTAAAGGGAAAGGGGTAATCGGTAGATAATAATCACGACCGTTACGGTGACCATACCATGCGTGGTCAACTATTAACACGATTTGCTTTGTAAACACAGTAAATCACCAGGTTTCAATGATCGATGGGTATAAAATAAAAGACCTTAAGTCGTGTGATTTATTAACGAATAGTATTCAGACAGAGCCAGTTTATTTGATTGTGAACAAGGATTTAAATTACAGAAGTCAGTGCTATTGAGTAAGTCGATCATGTGATTCTGTCCTTGAATCTAGTACATTTCTATGTCTTATATTGTTTCTTGTTGAATATAATTTATTTGGTCAACTCAATTTTAACGTTTCTAAAATTTCGTGTTGATTAGAAGGCATTTATTATGTTCATTTATGTCAATCGTTTAATAATTACTTTAGAGTCTTCTAATATTCACTCCAACTTCACTTATTATAATGAAACAAATTTTTCGGATTTAATCCGCGATTAAATGCGAAAAAGTTGTTCCGTTAAACTATTAAAAAAACTACCAAATAAATCCCCTTAAATAGTTAAATTCGAGCTTTATTATTTATCTATTTATTTTATACTTTATTGTATACCACAAATATATTACAAACAAAGCATAAAGGTAGTTACAGACAGTGAAGTACAATGGGCGGACTTATGGCTAATTAGCCATTTCTTCCAGACAACCCACTTACTGTACGATACGAAATTATTACTCTAAGCTAATCATCTATCAAAATTAATTTTATAAATAATTGTTTGATACATAACTGTAATTAAACTTTTTATAATATATTATTATTAAAATAATGTTTATCAAAATAACCCATTTAATCAAAATGTACATAAATAAGAATAATGAATAAGATTAATTTAAATAGTAATTAACTCATTTAACGAAGACGTTGTTTAGTCATTACCTGCGGCTAAAACTTACACTTCAAAGTAATTCAACTATGTCGCCGGCGGCGGGCACCAATCGTTTTCATCAATTTAAAGTTTAATTTCTCCTCGAATTATGTATAAACTGAAATCACGTCGACGAGATTACTTTTAGCGTTTAATCGTTTATGATATTTTTCTTAATTGATTTGTACCATCACGTGATAGCTATTTAGTAAAAAATAAGTAATCTATTTCAGAATTTGAATAAAGAATCACATTTTTAATTTGCTGTGTGTGCTTCTCGTGAGTGTCGTAAGTGGTAACTTAGGGATAACACAGTTCCACTACCACCTTGGAACTTAAAAAGCCGACTGATGGCGGGATAATCATCTAACTGCTGGCTTTGATTTAAGTGACTCTTATATATGAAAAATAATATAATTAGGTCAAGTCGATGTTATTACGAAGGAAGTAATAAAAATTTCATCACGGTAAAAAATTTCTTTTCAGGAAACTTTAAACTCTTGCTAGTTATGGCACATTTGCTCGTGAAATGAATTACGTGACTTTCAATATGTTTAAAACGAAATTCACGCTTTTCATATTGGCTATAACATTCGCATGTTACAACGGTCAGACGAACGATTCTGTTACGTATTTGAGCCGATTTATTGCGGACTTATGGCTTGAGGGGTCGCATGTTGCAAGGATTGTTTGGAAGGATTGTACGAAAAAGGTATTTTAAAATTTTATTTATACTTTAATATTATAAGGCTAAAAAGGTTTATGTATTTGCTTTATGTTCTTTGTTCCTGAAACAATTAATTTGAATAATTCATTTAGTATCTATCCAAATATCGCTACGAATTATAGTAGTGCATATGTCGCAATACTAAAAGTTCACGATCGTTCAATTATTCAATACTGATGTACCGCTATTGTAAAATTGTATGGTAAAGGCTGTTTTTTGCTCTCACAAAATGAAAAATACGGGATGCGCTTACTCTTAAACCTCTATATTTTTATAATAATGGATTAATATGCTATAAAAAAACGCTTTTATACAGAACACACACCACATTATAAATTAAGAATTATTTGAAGTATTTTTTTAATACTATTATAGTAAAAATAATTGATTAAGAATTATTATGTTGGACGTTAACATTTTGCATATTTGAAAACTATTAACTAAGAAGCCTATTGAATATGATGGCTGAAAAGTTGTCCATTTGTTATAATAAATTTTGTTATAATAAATACTTTTGGTTTCTACCACAATTTTCACCTCACGGCGCGTAGTAGTAAACTTAAACTGAAAGTTATCTATATATATATATTAGTAAACAAAATACCTTTTATCACAATGTTTGTACAAAATGTAATCACGCTGTTCGGTCAGTAGAAAACAGTTATAATATGAATTATTGCGCTCCAGTTGCTATAAATATCAACTGATATAAAACCGTAAGGGACGCCTATTTGACACATTGAGACATCTTGCTATCACGTTAAATTCAACATGATGGATATCACTAGGTTATTTTTACATCGTGTATGATGCCGTTATTCTAAGTGCTTGCTATTTTATGTTATACAATACATATATAAATATTAAGCATAATATATTACACGACACGACACGACATGACACGACACGACATGACACGACACGACAGGATTCGATCTAGAGCAGAATGCGTAAGGGAAAGAGAGAGAGAGAGAGATTAAAGAGAAAAATGAGCTGAAAACGTAAACTTCAACCTGTAGTGGGAAAATTGCAAGTCGTTTTTATTCAGTCCACTTTAGATACTCATATCGGTAGCTTTCTAATCGGCTTTACTCACCGATGAAATTGAACGAGGACCCATAATCACTTTATATCATTTTCAGAAATAATGCATGTGATTGCTTTTTTGCAGATTATAATTCTACTATTTGCGAAATAGCAATTATAATGAAGTAATGGTTTTTATTCAAACCTTTAGCTATTGACTTTTTGGTTTATAAATTATGTAATTAGAGTTAAACTGTATGTAGTCATTCGTTATTCCGGTACGCAAATATTCTTTTCTCTTTTTTATTATATTATTTTTTCGTCCTTTTTTTATTAGCAATGGTCTCTAGTACGACTGGTTGAATAAAGACATAAAGACCTTAATGACTTTGCCTATATCTTTTTCTTTTACCTCTTTTCTTACCTCTCTTTAGTTTAAAAATAATTACCAAAAAAGCAATGATGATATCAGCTGAGCTGTGAATGAAGCAAATTGATATTGTTACAAATATGTATATGTCTGGCTTAAAAGCAATGGTCGGTGAAAAATAATAATTTTTATCGAAAAGGAAATAATTTACTGGCGTAGACACGTAGCACGAGACTGACACTGTAATTTAATAACAGGAAATTTTGTGCAGATAACATGTAAATGTTGGGTAACCTTTTTATATTTGTTGTAAGAATATTTAATATGAGAAAAAAGGAATTCTCTTAGTGGGACAAAAAATTACTAGCTATTTCGTTCTATTTATAAAATGCAATTCCGTAATCATTTAACCCAGAGTCAATTGTTATACAAGTTTTTTTTTAAGCGTACATCCATATGCATTTACTATATAATCATAGTTCCAAAGAAAATCTAAGTAACTAGTATCTTTTTATCTATCTTTAATTTATCTTATCTTATATCTTTAATTTAATTTATCATTATCTATCTATCTTTAAAATGAAATTTATTGACCGAAGTTGCCAAATTAACTTTAATAATTTGTATAATCTTCTTGTTAATAACAAGGTCTGCGGTGACAAAATTTTCGGGGGATTTTAATAATTATTTATCTTGTAAAGGTTGATATAGTGGTATATTGCAAATAGAAACTCTTTTTTAATATATCATGTAACACTTTTTTATTATTGGCATACACTGAAAAAAAATCATACAGAGCTCACCTATATTAAAAAAACTTCGTAACGGTAAATAAGCATTTTATACATTTTATAACACAAATTTCCAAAACAATCCAGTTAATTTGTGAATGGGATAGTAGATGAAGTAATTTTAATTTTGAAAAATCTAATAATCGTATTAGAAAACAATTGAAAGATGAAGTAAAAAATGTCATACGTATAGAGTAGACTTTGATAAAGTACCTATTGCTTCCACCACTTCACATCAAACTGGGATTAATAAAGTTTGTTAAGGCATTATTTATCCTAAGATGGTAACACTTCACTTTCGATTTCCTCTACCTTATAATTAGAAAACTGATAAAAGATAGAAAATTTAAAAAAATGATGTATACCACAGAAAAAATGCTTAGGATGGCTTTAGAAATATGGTTTCTAAATTCGTAGGAAATAAATAAAAGATCCTGATTATAAAAAATATTGGCCAAAAAAAAATGTTAAATGCAAATATAAAAGCTTACGCTGTAATTTGAATTCGAAAATTTATTTTTTATATTGATATTTTCGTAACATTTCTTGAAGTCCAATGCGACAGGTCCATCATAATAAAAAGGAGATGGAAAGAAGGTATCAAGGCCGTTTGTACGTTACTGTGTAGGTGGACCATTGCTGGATAATATGTAGAGATAAGCTAAAAATTCATAAACGAAAAACAAAAAAAACGAAATTTTTCTTTAAAGATATTATGTCTTTATTGATTTGTTTTTTGTTTCATATTTTACGCTTATGTTTTGTGTTGAAACTCAATGAAAAAAGAAAAATAAAAAAAAAATACTCATTTATTTTATTATTTGTTGATTTAAAGTTATTATGTAGCATATCCAAATACTATATACATACACACGACCTGATAAATATGAGGTCAATCAGATTTTATATTATTTTTATAACAATTACAACAAATATTCGTAACATTAGAAAAAAAAATCGTAGATATGTGTGTCTTGCAATCTAAATAATACCTGAGTGACAAAACCATTGACACGGTAATTAATTTGACAAATAGTAGTAGTGGCCCAATGGCGCAATGTGCAGTGACCCTGTTTTCTGCGCCGAGGATTGTGGGTTTGACTCCCGCCATTAATTTATAGTTGTATTATTTATTTATCGAAAAGAACATATAGCTTTATCGATCGATTGTTACCTTGTTGCATTCAGTTACTTACCCTAGGAACAAACGAACGTGTGCGTACGTCAAAAAAAAAAAGTATAAAATATGATCAATTTCACATTAATTGCAATTTTCACTAAAACAATGAACTTGTCAATTGTAATTTTGTTCTAAGGGGCGCATTACTGCAACGAACAACTGTTATTAGCAGAGGTTTAAACAAGTAGTTCCGATGAATCTGAACGTTTGTTTATACATTATTTACTTGATAAAAAAGCGGTAATTAATTTGTGTAGCGAAAAAATATACTTCAAGGTCAACGTTCTTAAAGTTGTTTAACTGTTTTTTTCTTTTATGTTTTACTGAACTACTTGTCTTTTCGATATTGAAGAGTTTCGTCGAGCAACTATTTCTTATGTAAGTTTTATTAGTTCGATTAAAAGTTACATAATATGTATAAATTTAGCGATCGACTTAATTTGAGAATCTTATATAATACATAATATTTACATCACAGTCCCTACTATTAAGTTTTTATAATTTTCATAACATTTTCCTGATTCCTGTTTTTAATTTGTTTTTTAGTTAGTAGATGTCAAAGGTGTTACGGATCATAAGGAATACTATCCGAGGTTTATAAGATGTATGAAGAGGAAGACTCTAAGGGCTTTGGACCGTAGTTTGAGTCAGGACGTGGTGCCTATAGCGGATGGAATGAATTTAGTCAGATTCGAACTGGTTGATAATTCAGGGAACATCCTGCAGGAGAATGAGACAAGGTATGTAATTAATTGACTTCTTTTAATATGTATATTTTTGAGAAGTCAAGATAAAATATATATTAATGCAAAGGTTTATGGATTCGATTCTTATTTGTAATGGGTACTAGTTTGGAGAAATAACCCACTTGTGTCCAATCTGGATATATTAGAAGGATAATCCTGTGGATATTCACATCATACCTTGGAGACTACTATTAAGAGTCAGTGACAATTGCTATTATATGTACCTAATAACTATGGACTGTTGATAGGGAAATTATTTCACATCTTAACCAACATTTCTAGATAGTTTTTCATATTTTATAGAAAAGTACTTCCCGCAATAGTGGAATATACACTACTCTGTAACAGTCTGTGTTCAGTCATTTTTAGTTCTGTGTATTTTACAATTCAATTTTATTACACGTGTTTGCATCGGATGTGTTTCTCGTTTTCTCCGTATTTATATGACACAAATACAATTTTGATTATTTGGAGTGGACAGAAAATCGGATTGTTAACGAGAATAATTGTTATGTATAATTAAATTAAAGTAGTCGATGATCTTAAATAATACAACTTCTATGTATTATTCGTATTGACTTGTAAAGACAACTCGAAAACTATCTCGGTCTATAGATATAAAAATAATTCTGTGTACTTTTAAACTGATATAACTGTAATATTTATTTTACGTAATTTTTTGTCATATGGGCGCTTACTATAGATTCGGTCCCTCAGCGACAGTAATGTGTACAATTAACATAAGTAATAACCGTATATAAGTACCGTGTTGGCTGTAGTCTTCGACCTTTTATTATCAACACTGGTATTGTAGCTAATTTTTAGCGGTTTACCAAAATCCTTTTCTCCGATTTTTTCTTGCCTAAAGAATGGTTGATAAAAAGAATCAGAATCTGTCCTGATTTGTAATACAATAATTTTAATTTATAAGTATTTTTATAAGAAATATATCCTTTTAAACTACGTTATCTGCGTGCGTCTACGTGCTTATAAACCCTTAAAACTGGCGTCATTTCCCTACTAAGAGGAAGATAACAATCAGGGGCTTTAAATAGCGCATGATAGATTTTAGTAAACTCCAAAGGTTGTAAGGTAAGCTCACAAGAACAAAGTATTATCATAAAAAATAACAGTTTGAATAGTTATGGATATCACGATTCTTGTGAAAATTATTTTACTCTTTATGGTCGATATAGTACACGACAACTAACATTAAGTGTATTAAAAAATTTATTGCACAGTAAAAAAAAAACGTCAATTTATTATAGAGATAAAATTATAACTGAGTAATTACTGAGTAGTGTTATTTTATACTCAGGTTCGGAAAAGAACAACTGAAAGTCCATTAAAATAATGCCTCAATCCAATTTCACAAGAAAGAATGGATGAAAATACTCATCTATAATAATATGAAAGTGAATAATATTTCAATAGTAGGTTAACTAATGTTTGGGCCGAATAAAAGGAAAATGATATTGAGTATTACTCAAAAATAATGGATAGGAGGAAAATAATTTAATATTCGAAAAATTACTGAACATATATTAAAGTTTTTGACGGACATACATATGTATGTTTAAAATGTATAGTGACTTATTTTCACCATCGTTAATTTTTATACTTGGTCTCTTTTGTTTAGAAAGATTAAGACTAATTTTAATTAAGGTAATACGTTTTATAAGCTTCATAAATAAACTAGATATATATATATATATATATATATATATATATATATATATATATATTATTCGCGCGTGATATCAATGTAGATTTATATGAATTACAAATCCTCGACTATTATCAATCTAATAATCATGGTGTCATTTTCTATCGTGACAATGTTACAATTACCTCAACAGATAAAAAAATGTTACTAACAGATTCAGAATTAAGCATTATTTTTTGTGTTAGCGAATATATTACCTCCTTTGCAAGTTACTTGAAAACTTATGTAAACCACAACAAACTACATACTTTTAATCTAATAACGTGAACAAAATGACAATTTTGAAGAAAAAAAAAAGATTTTTTTTTAGAATACCTATATATTTTAATTATAGTAAAAATATAAGTTTTTTTTTTTTTGATTTATAATAATAACGTCATTTCTTATTAAAAATGAAAAAATACTAAAATATACTTAACATATTTAATGGATATTACCATAATATTTCACTCAGAGACTGTCATATACTACTTATAATACGTAAAAGTTTTGCAGAAAATGTAGCCTGTAATCGCCGGGGTTAATGCACTCGAAATAATTTGTCAACGTCTTCTTAAGTGGGTTTCAAATGCAATTGCGTAAAGCGCTTCGGTTTCGTTGATGTAGCGAAACAAAGTTATACGTAAAAACAAATATTGATGGCTTGAAATATGTAATTGTTTTATAAAATTTTAGTCGTTATTACAAGCGATACAAGCAAATTTGTGTCCTAATAAGTCATAGAAACGAAATTTTATGAATCTATTTTACGTTCGTATTTGTATAATAAGCTAAATCGATAATATATTGATATAAAATTTATTCACTTAAATCAGAGTACTTTATACATTCGTTTTAAAATTGTATTATTTACATGGTATACATATTCTTTGTCTTTAGCGGTCTTTTTCGTTTTTATATAACTAGGTCAGCAAACTAGCGTATGGCTCACCTGATGGGAAGCGATTACCGTAGTGCACCGTCTGTAACACCATAAGCATCGCAAGCGCGTTCCCGACCCTATCTTCAATCCATCCCAGGAGCTCTGGTCACCTTACTCACCAACAGGAATACAACACTGTCTGAAAACAGTATTATTTAGCTGTGATTTTCTGTAACGTTGAAGTGAATTGATTGAACTACCCCAGTCGGGCTGCTCCATATTTTGAGCAGGAAATTTCCTGCTGTGCCCTACCTCAGTTAAATGTATATATTTTATTGACAAACGATGTTTATAAGGATAGAGAATTAAATTGTACTTTTTAATAAAGCCGTAAATCTTTAAGAAGGGCAGCTCTTAAAGTCTGATAAATATATAGTTATAGAATACGGCTGACATGTCTCGTTAGGAGACATACGACGACGACGCGTTAGCTCAGCGGTCAAGGCACTGACTTGTGAATCTTTGCACATGGCAAACATTTGTACTGGCCATACAGGTGTTTGATTTGGTCTGATCGTTTGTGCTTGTGTATTATATGTGTTTCCAGACCCCCGACACAGGATAAAATCCTAGTGGGGGCTGTTGAGTGTGAGTTGTTTGTATACATAAATTATATGTTATTAGCGCTAATTAATTTTGAATTTGAGTCCTTGATGAGTATGATCTCGTTACAAAATGTATTACATTCATTGGTGGTGATTTATAATTTTTCGCATAAAACAAATGGTACTTTGTTAAATTTATACAATACGTATTTAATTTTACTACAATATGATCTAATAGTTTATAATTTACTAACACAAAAGCATAGTAAAGTTTATATATTTATGTAGATATAGTTTTAATATAAGAAAATAAATCTTTTCTAATGTGTATATGCAAATGTTTAATTACAAAATACATTCAGCGAGCTCCAGTTCTAGCCTCGTCTTTGCAATTCTGCAATATTAACACAGTCATTCAATTTAATTCTAGGGTTAATAAAACCGTGAGTGTATTAGAAACGTGAATTGAAATATGAGTCTAAAACGCGTAAGCGATCAAATTTATATCGCATAAGGAATATAAATACAATTTTATTGCAAGTATCAATAAAAAGTGAAATTCTCAAAATGAACCCAATCAACTTATCTATTCTAAATCATCTTTATATCATGTATTAACGTTAAGCAAAAACTTTGTACCCCTTTTTACGAAAATTGCGCAGACGGAGGAGTATGAAATTTTGCACACTTATAGTTTATACAGAGAAGGAGTGCAGAATACTAATATTTTTTTAAATTATGCATAAAAAATACATTAAATCAATAAAACAAAAATGTTACACACACGATCATGTATTTGACACACAAACGTATACACATATACTCTTTTGTTTTTTATTATAGAAGTATCTTTGACAACAGAACCTTAATAATGTTCAATCTTGTAATTTAAATTAATTGTGGTCGAATTTCGATCACTGGGCGACCACTAGTATATAATAATAAGGTTAGGTTAGGTTAGTTAGGCTAAGGTGGCGAATGCTAGCGCGACCCCATCTCGCCCCACCCAGGCGGATGACTGCTCACACGTGGTGGTTGTTAGTCAGTAGGAGTCTGACATAACCCTCTGGCGCCCCCGCGCTGGAGGGTATCCATGATGGATTTTCCCCACAAAAAAAAAGGTTAGTTAGGCTAAGGTTAAGATATTTGCCATGTTACTCCATTTAAATTATTTATATATCTATCATTTTATAGATAATTGCTTACTCTAACGGCATCAACAACTAAAAAAAATTATTATTGCTTTTGTTTTTGTAATTTAATTAATTATTAAAATTATATATATGACGGCTTTATTTTTAAAACAACGTCAACATGATTGACGGTCGGTATTTTTTTGTTCAATTTTAAATCAACTCATGTATAAATACTTTTTTTGTAATTTGTAAAGTGATAATTATTAAACTTATTTAGTGCGAGTTATTTGCACGGGTATAGCTAGTATTATGTTAATAAAGATTCTCTCTGAGAAAAAGGCTGTTTTATTTTGATAAAAGTAATTTGTCAGTATAAAACCATACGTTCAAATAATGTATTTTAAGAAAAATCAGTTGTAGAGCATTCGATTACACATAAAAGACATATAAAAATATTAAGTAAGAATTTCAGATAAAAAAATAGCAAAATAGTGAATTTACAGCGAAACGTCGTCGCCACTATATCGGGGTCATACATACACTACCTAAATGGTTACACGTGAGCATAATAAATGAATGTGATTAATGTGTTTCTAAAATAGGCTGCACACTACATGTCCTCTAAAAATATATGTATATATGTGATATTTTCAATGTATTTGTTCACATATCGATCTAATGAAAACCATTATATTATGAATGTAATCACTAGAATTTTAAAAATACTATTTTAAATATATATTTCAATCAAAAAATTGATGTTTACTTGCTAATATTCCATTAAAAAGTCTAAGTTTTATTATGTAACACAAATAAAAGCACAAAAACATTTTTCAAGCATGTATGAATGTAATTTTATTAACAAATAGCCTGAAAAAAAAATGCTTATATAATATTATCAAATAATTCAACTCAAGTAAGCCTTATTTCACTTCTTAAAAGTACAATTTAAATCCAGCGTTAAGTTACTTACGTCAATTTTACAATTTACTTCTTTAAGGGTTTCCACGTTCAAGAATGTTTGTATCCGACCTTTATTAACTATTTAATTTGATATATAAAATTATTTGCAGAAATTTCAGGTAAAATTTTCAGATGATTTTATTTCGATTTTTAATATTATGCAATGACAACCGCATCCATAATATTTTATTAAAGCCTTTTCAACTGCTTCCATTTCTATAATATAATTTTATACCGGATAGTGATGTTAAAGGAATTTATTGCGAAAAACAATGATCAACTTATAACAATAACAATATTCTTTGTTCTTTTGAATACACTTGTTGTAAATATATTTAAATAATATTAGAGTTATTTTTAATTCACTTAATTCAGATGTCTTATATTAGTTTACCAAATCGATAAAATAGATCACAACAAAAAATAAATGCATAAAAACGTTTTTATCTTTGATAATGCTATCTCATTTATATCTTTATATATTGATATATTTCTATAGATTTTACTACAAGTCGGTTCCACTCGCCTCCACGATGTTTGTATAATTCCATTTTAAACCCTTACATATTCCATAGATTTGGATTTTTTTTCTATATAGTTATTTTCTGTGCTCAACTTTTGATATTGTGTTTTGAAACAAAACAAAAAAAAAACTGAAAGACAAACATTTTTTGTCTCCTGACTTACCTATATTAATTTATTAGATATTAAATCTAATATATAAAATTCTCGTGTCACAGTTTTCGTTGCCATACTCCTCCGAAACGGCTTGACCGATTTTGATGAGATTTTTTGTGCTTATCCGGTATCTATGAGAATCGGCCAACATCTATTTTTCATCCCCCTAAATGTTAGGGGTAGTCCACCCCTAATTTTTTTTTTTTTTTTAGACAAAATTTTTAATTTCTATCTTTTTATGATACAACATTAAAAAATACATACAACCCTAAGTTTCAACCCTCTACCATCAACCCCTATTTTTAATAGCGTTTAGCGGCAAGACAACGATTGCCGGGTCAGCTAGTTTACCTATAATTTCTTACTTATTCTATCAAAAGTATTAATATAATTTATCGAAATTGGACTAATAATAAAACTGATGGTTTTAGTTCATGGTCGGAGAAAGAGCTGGAGGACGGCGAATGGCGATATCTCGCCCTTAAAAGAATGGCTCAAGTTCTTCGAACTCACGTTATAAAATTCGAATTCGATGATGACAGCATCTCTAGCAAAGGTTTGTAATACATTTTTTTTATTCAACCATTTTTTGATTGTTCTTGTAATGCATCGCAAATCAACTGTTTATTAGCTAGAGAGGAGCTAAGAAAATATTATCAAATATCTAATTCTGTATACACAAGCGACGTTTTTGCTTTTTATGTTACTAGTGTATAAAAAATTACAGAAATTATTTATAAATTACACAAGTCAAATATAGTCTGTTATATATTTATTGTAAGTGGTTCGTTAACTACTTTATAGATAAAATATTAAAAAAAATACTTTTACGGTAAAAGTTTTCACTTGCGACCTAAATAAATAAAGAAATATATTGACCCATATACTTTGAAGAATTTTGACAAATAGTAGTAATAGCTCCAAAAAATATTCATGCGTTGGCGCTTGCAGCTGACAGTTCATATATTTTAAAACAAAAAACACGTGCGTTGATCAGTTACGTTTGCTAGCCACGGGATAATTTCATAAGCATAAAAAAAGTTGTGTGGCAGCTCATAAGCGCGACTGGAGTTTACTCCTTAACAACAATTACCGTGACATTTAAAAATCTAGTAAACGAATTAAATTACAATTAATTAAAACAATAAAATTCAAAATATGACGTTTGCTATTTGCTGGTATAGTACGAAACCTATATCTTGCTACTGTTAAAACTACTGCAAAGCTTCAATCTCAGCATCACTGCTGTTTCGTTGTATTAGATGACACTTCCCAAATGTTTCATACAAAGTTTTATATTGTTTCTTAAGGAATAAACAAATAAACCCTTCATACTGAACAACCGTTTTTGTTGTTTAACCGTCCGAACAGCATTTGAATACGGTGCCGGAAATATGGCTATCTTTCTATGGTCTATACAGACCTTTTTCATGCGCGGAATCGAATCTGCGATAGCTATCAACAAGTTATTGTATGCGAAATGTGATGTGAAACATAAACCTGATATTTTGGATGTAAGTCTTGTAACTTATGCTATACAGTCAATAATATTATATTACATGTTAGCACATGCAGCTCAAAAAATATACCAAGACACGCTCTGCATAAACATCTTAAGCTAGCGTCCGATACCAAAAATAAAGTTGGTATTACCTTTTCTAGAAAATTTCTCTTTCCACTTAATTTAATAACACTCAAATTACTTTCGGTAGCACAAACAGGTTTTGTGTTAATTTAATAAAGCCGCATATTGTTAATGTAACAATATATTCTAAATAGGAGTTATTATTTCCATACTTTGGTTTACGTAAGGTACATCTCGTCTAACTTCGTTATTAGAATATCTTATTCACCAATTATATATCTTCAATTTAACTTACTGTCTATTTTAATACTTAGTAAATTTAATCCAAGAAAATGATAAAACTTGAATGTCTTATTTGACATACTTGAATAAAGTGTCGTTTTAACGAGAACGCTAAGATATTCAGTGGAAGATCACATGAATCTGTACAAAATGGGCGAAGTTTTCAATTGGGGCAAATAATTAATCTTAATTTCTTGTCTACTTTTCTCAATGACAACAATTCAAATATAAAATTTGTCGCATTTTCCATCGTTGATGATTTAGACGATAACGGTCTGCTTCGTTCTTACTTTTAATGACGTCACGTTAACATAAAAAACTTTTTCGAATATTATCAAATAGACAAGTAGTTCGTACTTCATTATTATTTAAACATAAAATATTAACATTCATCATTTCATATAATTTGCAAATATTATTCAGTAAATTTGCATTTTCATTGTCTTTGCTATATAGGTATTTATAACCGACTCCAAAAATGAGAAGGTTATCAATTTGGTTGGTATTTTACCGATTACGTCGAGATTTCTGATCCAATTTACGTGATTCTTTTTTTTTGTTCGATGGAAAATAGTGGTAACTTGGACCCATAAAAATTTTAGTCAGTTTTTCGACAGTAGTTTTTATTTTACAAGCATTTTTGCTAACTTGGAAAATGTAAATTTCACGAAACTTTATTTCAATGTAAACCGCTCACTTTGATCTAAGTGATCCTTATTTATTTTATGCGGAATAGTTGCCATTTGGTCCTTTAAATATTTGATTTAGTTTAGCCCAGTAGTTTGCACTTTATGAGCACTGTTATTCACTTGGACTTTTAATTTTATTTACACGATACTTTGTGTACAGTATTTTTAAGAGGAAAACACCGAAACTTACTATCTGCCTACCTGATCTAATCCTACAAAAGTCCTACTGTAGTTTACACAAAAACCTATTATAGACACGAAAAGCAAAAAAAAAACTACGTTTTAAATCCGTCTTCAAAAACTGAAAAACAATAAATACGCTAATATATTTTATCTTATTAATTTTAATAAAAAGTAGTTTCTGCCTGCAACTTCGTCCGCATGAAATAGAAACAATTCTGTTATATATGATTTTTGCAAAACTTTTACGAAGAAGCTCTCAAAAGAAAATAACCCGATTTTGAAACATTTGTCATTGGTGCTCCGCTCCTATTAGACTTAGCGTTATGATATATATAGCCTATAACCTTTCCCAATAAATGGGCTATCTATCTACTGAAAGAATTTTTCAATTCGGACCAGTAGTTGTTGAGATTAGCGCGTTCAAACAACCAAACAAATGTTTGAAAAAAAAACAATGATTTAACAGTTATAAATTTTTGTTATGTTCATATTTAGAATAGAAGTTTGACTTCCTAGCGTATATGTTTTGCGTAAGTGTTAACCACTTCTCGCTCCAAATGGATTCATTATGGAGAATAATATACTCCGTTTGGTGTACATTAGTAGATTAGTAACTCAATAATTCATATTTTTGTTCGTTTCTTTTTTTTTTACTTTATCACTCTTGCGCTAATGTGTTCCACTGTATCATCATTTCACACTACCCTGAGTAGACTGGTAGAGATCTCTTATGGAGATAAGTTCATCCTTGCCAACATGCCTTGTAAAAATGATTTATAATAATGTTTTTAAAGTGCAATAAATAATATATAATCAAACACAAACAAGCAATTTGTTTACAGTTGAATACAGAGGTCGCCGACGTCACCATATGATGACTATGATGATGTTTGGAATCGTGTCCATTGGCATGGTCCTGATTCCAATGGGCTTCCAATTTCTTGCAGTGCTTGGAGGGAAAGCTCTACTTTTATCTAAAATGGCTCTCATACTCGCCTCGATACAAGGACTTAAAAAGGTAGTTCATTTTTATAGGCTAATTTTGTTCTGTTTGAAGAAACACACTGTTCACTAATCCCAAAATTTCTATAAATCATTGTAAATATATTTCACTAAAAGATAATACAATTAAAATAAAATGAAATTTAAAACAATATTATTTTAAATATACTCACTGAATCTATTTTCGTACTTACACAAATTTTAACATCATTAAAACTGCAACGGTTCGTGATAATTTACTTATTTAAATATAACGTTATTTTAACAGGCAACATCGTTAACTTAATTGTATTAATTTTTCACTAAATTCCTGCCAACTAACACGAGTAACTATATTATTCTCTTATAGGTGGACACTTATGACGCGTATAGTGAAAGAGGGAACGTGTGACATTCCATAAATCAAAATAACTTTATTACAAAAATATAGAGACACTTCCATATTAATCACATAACTGGTGAACAGCACATTACTAATCAAAAACGATGATAAAAAGTTAACAGATGTTCTGTTCCAGATTTCTGCAAGTCCGTTAAGCTACGGCTTCTACCCTTCGTACCCACCATTCGACCATTACGATAAAAGAAGTAGAGAAGGACATATGCCGGTACCAACATCTCAAGAAGCCTTATTTTTAAAAAAATCTTTACATCGAACAGATAACTTTAAAGCAGAGGAAAACGAACCTGAGCCTATAAATCGTAAGGCAGTCGAAAGTTTACACAAAAAAGGATCTAATGTCAAAAAACTCGATAAAGAAGATATAAGGCAGTATACAGTTTATAATGGTTATACATCCGAAGATATAGTGCCTTCTTCAAACTCGCAGTCCACTTTAGTTGACCTTACAACGAACCCTGGAGAGGTGCAAGCTGACTATTCGTTAGATTTACCGTTCAATGGATTTCATTTTCAAAGTTCCACTCCTATCATTTCAGCTTGAAGTGTTTGTGAGACTCTTCAGGGCTCTGTACGATGTAATAATAGGAATATATTCATATTTTGCACAAGTTTTATATCCAAATAGATACGTAATATATCATGTTTATTAAAATAGTGAAAAAAATGTTTTTTGTTTTTTTTTTCAGTTCTTAAGTTGGTTGTTATTTATAAATAATTGAATTTCTCGCAAACGATAAAAAACCGACTTCAATTACATCGACAAGTAATACAACGATTCAAGTAAATATGCGTTATCAAAAGTTTAAATGTGAAAATTTAAATGTGACCACGTGATAAACATCAGCTTTTGGTTAAATTAAAAATCATCAAAATCGGTACACCCAGTAAAAAGTTATGCGGTATAATACAACGTAGGTCGACGAAAAAATTGTCTAGTGAAAACGCATTATTAGATATAACTCAAAAAGTAGTTGATATATCTCAAATAAATTTTAATAAGACCAAATGATACGTACCACCTTTTGATTAAATTTTTTTTGTCCACGCAGTCAAAAGTTCTGAAGTAACATACATAAAATAATACAATCGAATTGAGAACCTCCTCGTTTTTTGGAAGTCAGTTAGTAAATAAAATGTTTGTTAGAATTTTTGTAATTTTTCCTTTAAACCGAGAAAATATGGTGGTTCTATAGTCAACGCGTATATATTTTAACTGATTTTCAAAAAAAAAAATATTTCTCTTTCTCAATTCGATTGTATTTGTTATTTTATTTATGTGAAGAACTTTTGACTGAGTGGACAGATTTCGAAGATTTTTTTTTTTTCGATTTTTAACCACCTTTCAAACGAAAGGTGGTTGTATGTCATGTGGTCATATTTAAATTAAATTGAGGCCTGACAAGCACTTTTTGAGTTATATCTTATAATGCGTATTTACTTGACTATTTTTCCATCGACCTACGCTATACCGCATAACTTTTCACTTGGTGCAGCGATTTTGATGATTTTTATTTATATAGCAAGCACAATGGTTTATGCTTAACAAGCATAATTTTTTACGGAGTAGTTAAATTTTGAAATTTCCTTTTTTAGTCAAAACTTTCATATACTTACTATCAAAAATATTCTCTTGATGACAAAATTTAAAGTCACAAATACAAGTATATTTATTTTAAATCAGAAGAAATTAACTATAAAAAAACAAAAAAAAGCGCTTAAGATAATAATTGTGTTTGCTCGTAAACGAAAAAAAAAACCTTCAATTAAATCGACAAGTAATACAACGTAGTAGTAGACGAAAAAATTAACAAACCCAACCGTCGCCACTATGATTTCTCTGGGGTTCCATCATCAGATCCTGGTTTCCTTATCATGGTACCACTCTTGGGATATCCCCTTTTTAAAATTAAGAATTATCAAAATCGAAGTTATCCCCGAACATAAATAAAACAATATATATACCGTATAATATATATACGGTCGAATTGAGTAACCTCCTTCTTTTTGAAGTCGGCTAAAAAGTAACGAATTTCTTTTTATGATTAAAGACGGTACTCCGAAGTTGCACAGTGTACTCAGGTAATTATATAAAAGTGTAAAAATATTTATTTACATATGAACCAACGAAATTGGCCCAGAAACATCAAAAAAAAAAACATACATACAAAACGTTATATTAGTATTTTATTCTGTGTGTAATTTTTATAGAGGTTTAACGACTTCCCTGATATTCTATCTTAATATTTATTTAGAATATAAGACGAAATCTAACTAAATTATAACCTCAAAAATGGTTCACAAAGTAGGGTTATATCAATAAACTTTAAGATTATAATAACTAAACTCGAATATCATCTTTCTCCGTTTATGAAATTATTAAAAAACGTCAGGAAAAGTATATATCAAACGCCTTCTCCTACATTTATGCCCAACAGTGGGATATTACAGGCTGAATCATGATAAATCAATTGATTCCAATTAATTTTAAATATTTGTATTGCATAAGTTATAAATATAATATTATGAAAGAGGAAATAATATGATCGTTCAATAAATTAAGCAATTAGAAATTATTAATATGGAAAATAAAAGATAAATAGTATGAGATATTATATCGACATAAGAAAAACGTACACACTCACGCATGCACGCACGCATACACGCACACGCACACACAATCAACTACATACTTCTACGTACAAAAGTATATAGCTATGTCATAGATATTGTGATTACTCTTTTAACACCTTGACGTCATATTTTATGTTCACATAACATCTAATGGAAATTTTATTTTGAAAGCAATCAATGGTATTGCTCCAAGTTTTATAGTTTAGCACTTTATTACTTTACCCCTCCGGTGTTTACTTTTTTTAAATAATAATAAAATGTGATTTATCCTACCAATATTTATATGTAAACTAACCAATTCTCACGATTTCACTTGTGTTGTCATTAATTGCTAGTGTTATTATAATACAGTCCCGAGCCATTCGGAAATCAGACAAAAACGATCCTGGGACTCTGAGACTTGCCTCGAATTTTTTTTAAACCAATAATGTTTTAAATCGTCCTTGATTTTACCACCCAACGCTTTAGCTTGTAATATCCCACTGCTGAGCATAGACCTCTTTCTCCATGTGCGAATAGTATCAAAGCTTAATCCACCACGCTGCTCCAATGCGGGTTGGCAGATATTTTAGGGATAACTTGAAAATTACGTGTTGGATCTCGATCAAGTTAAAATGAGTCGTCCCAATGACTAATGAATGAATTCTTGAGAAGCACCATCTTTCGAATAAAAAAGAATCATTAAAATCGGTAAACCCAGTAAAAAGTTATGAAGACGCCACAATTAAAAAAAAATTGAGTCGAGAAAGAGAACCTTCTCGTAAGTAAACTAGAGATATATCTCTATTTTTTAAGGTTTATACTTTAAATCCTTAACACCGTGAACAGAGTAGGAATACATCGTCTGTAATACCTATATACTTCTTTATACCTGGATGTATAATGACATCGAAACACTATATTATTCATAACAAAGACATACAAGTATATATTTCCCAATAACGTCTCATTGTGGAAATTTATAGAACATTTTTTTAAAAATCACTTTATACATTGATCTCACAACTACCTATAATGGACATTCCACAAATTAAAATTATAGTTATATTAATTAATTTTATAGTTAGAAGTCAAGCCACCACCGTTTCAGATCGGACCGATCGGATGGAAAATATATCACAGATAAATGCCGCGAATAGCCCCGACGCATAGTGTGGATATTAGTTGAAGATCAAGAAGAACATAAGAACACTCCATATATAATAACGATGTAATAATAATAACGATGCACCTGACCCAATCTAAATTTTCTTTGCATATTTTCCTCTATCTAAAGATCTATTCTATTCTAATATTCGGATATATTCTGTTATATTCTCTTCCATGCTGTTCTATGTTGTTCTGTGCTATTCTGTTCTGGTCTATTCTGTTCTTTTCTATTCAGTTCTTTCCTTTCCTATTCTGTTCTATTCTATTCTACTCTGTTCTGTTCTGTTTCATTCTGTCCTGTGCTGATTTATTCTGCATTATTCTATTCCGCTTTAGTCTATTCTATTCTGTTCTATGCTCTTCTATACTGTTTTATGCTCCTCTATTTTCTTCTACTCTATTCTATTCAATTCTTTTTTAGTCCATTCCATTCTATTATATTCTATTCCGTTCTATTCTATTCTACCCATTTATTCTCAGAGGAGATTCTCGATTCGACTGTAATGTGTTAGCTTAAATCTTTTTAGCTAGTCAACGAAGAAGAAATTAGCAACGTGAAGTTTGCTTACATAAATACACATGCTTTTGTAATCTTTATATACACACACACATTGGTAAGATCTTGCATGAAATACAGCGCCACTAATCTACACACTGCACTAAATAATAAGCATATAAATATCATACACAAACTCGTAACTTGACTGTCTCATTTTTATCTAAGAACAAACATGTTCTTTTATACGTAATTCATAAATAATAACACATACTTCCTTTTCAGACATGACACGGAAAAGTACTGCGTTAGGGCGCGTTAGAGTTATTAATTTATGATAATAATACTTCGTTAAAGTCGAAAATTTATTCAAGGAAAAAAAATCTCTTGAAACTTCGTATTAAGACTTACTTGCAGTAATAATAATTTTATTATCATACTTTTAAAAAGAATAACATTAATTGTGTGTGTACTATTTTGAACAGTAAAATAGTTTCAATAAATGTACAATTGAAGTAACTAAAATTTATTATTATAAATAGTATTTCAGACTAATTGACGATTAATCAATACGACATATTGTGTAGTTAAGTTGTCCTGTTAATTATTTAGGCTAGTTTAAGATATGACAAGGTAACTAACTGAGGTAGGGTACAGCAGGAATTTCCTGCTCAAAATATGGAGCAGCGCGACTGGGGTAGTACCTCAATCTTACAGAAGATCACAGCTAAATAATACTGTTTTTAAGCATTATTGTGTTCCTGTTGGTGAGTAAGGTGACCAGAGCTCCTGGGGGGATTGGGGATTGGGTCGGCAACGCGCTTGCGATGCTTCTGGTGTTGCAGGCGTCTATAAGCTACGGTAATCTCTTAGCATCAGGTGAGCCGTACGCTTGTTTGTCGACCTAGTGATATATTAAAAAAAAAAGTATTATTATTTTGTGTGCGTATGATTCAAAGGTAGGAATTAATGTCATTAAAATACATTTAATTAATTATATATTATTATATTATTTTCATCAAAATATAATAATATATATGTCGCCGCGGACGCTAATCGGACTTCAAATAGACAATCTTTGATTAAAATTATAAAATTGTTTTCAAATTATTAAGTTAAGATTTAATGTTTAAATGTTTTTAATTAACGAACGGCATCTTAGTGAATTGATTATCTGTTTTGTAACTTCTTGAAGTAAGTACCTGTTTAGTTACTATTTATTTTTATGTAATGCTTTCGCTGTTTAAATTGCTGAATGATTAACGTGAAATTATAATTGTAATTTTAGAAGTCATTTGTATGCATTTCTACTTTGATTTATTTGTTTAATAACTTAATTTAATATTGTAACGATCCTAATGCGTGTACTCCCTCGACCAATAGGAATGCAGTATGACAATATCTTGATGCAATGTGCATTGGCGGGAAATCGAGTTGACGTAAGCGTATTTGGATCGGTAAAGAGGCAGATTCCTTTTTGGTATTAGCGAGTGAACGATAGCCATTGTTAAGTAGTGGAAACTCTGTCCATTTTCTGTCGTATATTTTGAGACATTTAAAGTTTTAGCTTAAAGTGAAATTTAAGCAATCACCGATTTAGTGTTTTAGATTATTTTTATAATTTTGTTTTTTCTTTGTGACGGTAGTGTAAAAAGTAAAGTGTAATATACCCACGAAACATATTATCCTTTATAGTTAAATCCGTGTTATAATTAAATCTTTATTTTCCATTTGGCTTTCGCTTTTCATTTAACGTTATGGATAGTACTAGCAGAACCGTAGGCCTACCAAAGGCCAACGGTTCTGCCGTTTTTAAAAATGCTAACGAGTCATCTAATTTGACATATATTATTATATGAATAATATAATAATATATATATATAATAATATATATATATATTAATATATATTATTATATGTATGTTTATTTAAAATCCAAAACATTAAACTTTTAATAACATCGAGAAAAGCCTAGCTTAGTTGAGTATGCACCACTCGTAATAAATTCACAAGTTTAACTTGCTATTAAACCTACTTTATTTACTGTAGTCGTGAAAGGTTTAATTATGAACTCGGTAGAAACAAAAACATTTGGAATTAATTCACACACTTTTTAAATATTAGTACAAAATATACTAAATACCTTAAATTCCAAATAGGTGATAGTGAATTAGGAATACATTCCCATATTATTAAGTTATTAATTGCCAATGCTTGTATAATAAGTTAATTATATAATATTAAGATATAATATTAAATTGATTAATTCCTAATGCTTACGGTATGAAGCCAGCTAATCATTGTCAATCTCGTTGCTGTAATGTTATTATAAACTGTAGTATCCCATATACTACTATGTCGTGTGCCAGTACTTAAAGGAAATCCAATCTGAATGTTAGATTTATGTGGATCAATACAGAATATACTTACCGAACTTCTGCGTTCAATGACTCTGTTAATTATGTACACATGTATTTTTACTTGATTCCAAGGTCATTAACGTGAAACGAAATGACTTCATACAGTGACTTATCGTTGTACGAATGTAATTACGTGCATTTTCCGATCCTTATTAATCCGATTGTCTAGTCCATTAAACAGCATTGTTGAGAACTATAGCTAATCCAAAATTAACGAAATCGGGCTACTCACGCCATATACGGGATTTGCTGCTATCGAGCAGGGATTATGTATCTATGTCCTGTATTACTTAGAGGCTTAAGCTTCTCTGTAGAATGTTATAAGTTTGTAGAAACTGTGAATTTCTCTAACAATTACTTTATCGAGACCGAATACAAACAAGATTAAAGGCTGATTTAAATTTAGCTACGCTCAGCAAATATATTACAAACAAGAGAGGGTGAAGATTTAAGTTTGGTCATGGTTACGTTATTTTAGGAAAGGAACGCTATTCTAAGACAAATATCGCCGTAATGTACCTTGTAATTACTTGGTTGATTCAACAAATTTTCGATTATACTCGGTTAGGTTAATAAAACAGATTTATTACTAAACAGATTTAAGTGTTTCTCGAATATTGTTACAGAGAGCAAACCGATTTTCCTTTTTTCAATTTTTTTTACAAATATATTTGATTTTTTTACAAACATATTACGCTATATATATATATATATATATATATATATATATATATATATATATATAATATTACAAATATGTTACGCTTTAAAAACACTAAATAACAGAATCAATTTTTGTTAGCAACAATAGAACTTAAAAACGATATAAACATACAAACGCATTACATAAACAAATTTAATGTACTCTCTTTTTAATATGTTTCTGTTAATTTGCTTTATTATAAGGAAAAAACATTTTAATGATCAGATCGTCTCAACGATCATAATATTTCATAATACTAAAAATAAAATTAGAGATACTTTTATTGATATTACAGTAGCCATATAATATTACTCCTTGGAGCGATATTAATATTGCTTTTTTTTATTTTATAATAATTTTGTTACCTTTTGTTACCAAGTTGTTATCAAAAATTTAAAATTAAAATCACAGATATTCATGTGGAATATAATTGCTAAAACAAATGAACGTGAGTTCAAGTACTATTATTTCTGAAATTTATAGAGCTTTTGTTTAAAACTTATCTCTATAACTATGGTAAAAATAGGTATTGTGACAAAACCATTGATTGAGATAGAGCACATCAGATATATCTTGCTAGAAATATTGGAGTGGCCCGAGTGGGTAATTTTCAAGTAAAAGTTCTATTGCTACGTTTAATAAGGTAGTATGGGTATCTCTGACTCCTAAGGAGAGGCAGAGGTAGATTTGCCAACAGGTTTGCAAAGCTCCTAGCTAGCCTTGCAGGCATTCTTAGGTTACTCATGTCACTTACCATTAGGTGGACAATTAGAAATTATATGTCAACCTGTTGTAAGAAAACTTTCGTCCTCCTACTGTGAAACAGCGCAGCGAATTAAGGATGAATATTTTCTTCTAAAAGAGTTGTTTATTTACTTGAAACTACCATACAAATGTAAATAAATTCAATTAATTTTGTGAAGTCTCATAACAAGACGTATTATAGTACCACAACTTTTATTGACTACTTACGATTTTAATTTGAAACTTTATTTATTAAATTAATTTTGAAACTATTTATTTATTTTATTATAGAATTATATTTTTACTATAAAATTATAATTGTTTAAGATAAATAAAAGTAGTTTCCTACACAAAAGCTTTAAAATTAAAAAGAAAATAAAACTAATACTTGGTACCAATGATACCTAACCTTAATTTAATGTTACATCTTCTACTTATCAGTTGGTTGTGGGTTGGGCTTTTGCCCTAAGCCTGGGTGTAATATATGTATTTTATTTTATTATATTCATATGTATTATTTACACGTATGCATTTATCGAAAAAAATATCAATCAGCTGTTACCAATAACACAGGCATGAAGTTGCTTACCTTTGGAACAGATGAACGTTAGTAAATATTAAAGATTTTTAAACATTATTATGACTGGCCTTTTTTGATGCAGATAATAATAATACTGCTTTCCACTCGAGGATTGCAAATTCGATTCTTGCCTCAAGACAGGCCACATTAAGAACAGTCAACCAAGTGTGTATATTACACAAATTTATATTTATAACTCTGTACTGTATAAACTAATATTAATATATTAGGTCGGGAGAAAAGTTTCTTCGTATTTTATATAGAAATACAAGGTAAGATTGTTCGATAACAAGCCACCATCTCGTAAGTAGTGACAGGATTCCGTTGCTGTAGAAATTTTGGGACTTCTCACAAAAAAACTGCGATGAGTACTTGTGACAGTTCTCGCACTTGATGTTAACTTTACACTGTCTAAAGAATGCGGAAGAGACCGAAACAGATGGGAAATTGAGGGTGCAAGATCGGGAATATATGGTGGATGCATTAAGACTTCCCAGTCAAACTCTCTCAACTTTTGTTGAGTAGTCACTAGTAGTAAAGATGTTTCTGGTCAGGCATTATCATTATGAAAAAATACACCTTTTCCATTGATCAATTCTGCCCGCTTATTCTCGAATTTTTGTTTAAGTCTCATCACCTGTTGACAATAAGTAGAAATCTAAATCAATGGTTTTATGCTGCGGTAATAGCTCATAATAATAATAAGCCTTCCAATCCAAAATCCAAAGCCATACACTTAACATGACCTTATTCAACCCGGGTGTCAATGCCTTCGACCACGATCTCTTTGCCAAATTCTTATCGTAGGTGATACAGTTTTAGTCATCAGTTATCAATCTTTTCAAAACTGTTTCGATATCATTACGTCTTAAGAGAGAGTCGCAAGGTAGTACATGGCCTATTAAGTTTCTTTTAGTGAATTTAGGTATCACCCATATATCGAGCTTTTTTATATAGCTAGCATTTGTCAAGTGGGTAGAAAATATTTTATGGTCAATCCTTAGATCTTCAGCTATATCTACTCAAATGTCGTGCTAGCTCCACTTTTAAATAATGTTGTCACATTTACCGGTAACTATGCGACCAGAGCGATATGCATCTTTCACACCAAATTTCCTGATTGAAAACTCTTAAACCAATTTTGGCTACTCTTACTGACACTGCATTAGGTTCATAAAGTCACAATATTTTTTTTTTCGCGGCTTTAGTCGCATTTTTCCTTTTTTTTAAAGTAAAACTTTAAGGTGTACCGATTTTTTTTGTTTGATTCACTCATTTCGGCAGACAGAAAAACAAAATATAAAAAATGGCGGAAGACTGTAATTTATTTTTAAAATTTCCCTTTTTCATGGTGTCAATACCAGCCAGCTATATATACTGCTTATCTTATTGCTTTTTACTAGAAAATAGGTAAAAACTTCTTCCCCGACCTATTGCGTAATATTTCAAAGTCGATCTGGGTGTATACAACATATATATAGTAACACCTTTTGAGAACCTATGACCAGAATATCAGAATAGTTTATCATTTTTAGCGCAAAAAAGTTTTTAATTCTTTTGACGAATTATATGATTGCTGTTGTGTACACTTTCACATTTTGTCGCAAATACCGATTGGCTGACAAAATATGCAATGATCAGGTGTTCTGTGGAATACATCTAGCGTTTTTATAAAACTGCTGAAGTTAGCAATTTCAAAAGAAAAAATAATTCAGCAATGTAAGTAAGCGCCACGAAACCTATGCATATATACAAAAACGCAATGTTTATTATTTTCCCGGAATTTGCACGATTTCCCTGAGATTCGATCATCATATTCTGTTTTATCTAATATCCTGCAGATATTGGTGAACGTACTAAAAATTACATAATAATATACACAAACGCTACAATACACAGGCCAAAGATAGGCAGCAGCTTCTTCGATGCGACAAAGCCAGCCCTGCCTGCCATTTTTGCCGCGAACTTGTGGAGGCCTATGTCCAGCAGTGGACTACGAAAGGCTGAAGTGAAGTGAAGTGATACACAAACGATACCTTTTGATGTCTATTATAAGTTCAATTATAAATTCAGTTTTTTATTTACTAGCACTTTGCATTAGTATTATATAACGTATTTACTGTATGTTATCTTTTTCAACAATAAACATTCACATTTGTTTACGTTTCATTTCCTATGATATATCCATATAATATAACTGTCCAATTCTGTATTTTGAAGAATTTTTAAAAGAGTCTTTAGCTGATATAAATGATACTAAAGACCTAATTTTTGTTTAATTTTTTAACCGATTTCAGAAAAGGAGGAGTTACTCAATGTGACCGTGTATGTATATTTTTTATTTATGTTCGGGGATAACTTCGTCGCTTATGAACCTATTTGATAATTTTTTTTTCGTTGGAAAGAAGATATCCCAAGGGTGATACTATGATAAGGAAATCAGAATTTGATCATGGAATCCCAGAGAAATCGAGGACAGCGCTCAAAAATCGTAGTTATGACTAGAGCGCTTGTTAATTTTTTGGAACGAAGTTCCTTACGGCAGCTTGACATTTGGCTGGGCGAGCGAACTGAAAAAAAAAATGTGATACTAAAACCGTAAGAAAAATATATAACGGAAGTGACGTGATATCAGTCACACGACTGTATAATATGACGTTTGTTAAACTAAAATATTACTAGTAAACTTTTTTTAAATTATTTATGTAATTTTTTACTGTCGACAAAAACAAATAAAGCCATATGTTTTTCTATTTCACTTAATAGTTTGAATTATTATTATTACTATTATTTTGTTTGATTTATTTTATTTCACGGTATTTATTATTTTCTAAAATACAAAATTTCCTAAATACTTTTATGTACTGAATTAAAAACCAATCAACAAATTAAAAAAAAAATTCAAGAACCAGAAAATATATATAAAATTCAACATTTTTTTTCAAATTGTGTTGTTTCTATACTATCCGAAGGAACTTCGTTCCTACCTGGTGTCCCATGACACCACATAATTTTTATAATTATTGTTCTATTATTAATTTCGTCTTATTACTTGTCGATGTAATTAAAGTCGGGTTTTTCGTTTGCTAGCAAACACAATTATTGTTTCTCTGTATTGACAGAGAAACAATAATATGACATAGGTCTTGCATCATAACAAAATCTCAATTTTTGTTCAACGAGCAAAATATCCAACTCTTGCGAATAATATACAAAGGTACCTTGTTGCCTCAGTAATAAATATACGTAAAAAGTGAAATACGTAAGTTCCGAAACGTGATAAAAATTTACTCAATAGTAAACCTCTTTTGTAAAACTATAAGCGACACACTAAATATTTACCAAGCAAATAATAACTGATAAAATTAGCTCGTGCGCCGTGATAACTACACTTCTAACCGACTGGCTCTACGTCGAGCATACGTTTAATATTATTATTTTTTAATTATGAAATACCTCATTACGTTTAGCAAACATTCAATGCAGCCAGTGTCTAGAGGGATATATTCTTCTTTGTTTTAATTATGTGAAATTAAAAGTGTAGGAAATTAAAGTACGTCAAAGGCGCATCTGAGAGTGCGCAGAACATTCTGAAAACGTATAAATGGTACGGGGAAGGCTGCCCATTCACAATTTAGCTGAAGCCGACGTCACCGCTACGTGGTAACTTTGAAATCGGTGACAACTTACGTGTGACGGACAGTTTCAATATGAAAGCGTTTTTTTGCATCATCGTCGCTGTTTTAGCGTGCAACGGCATAGAAAGTCTGCTTCTGCCGGTAAGTTCATTATAATTAAAACTTTAGTTTTCTTTTGAAACTGTAAGTGTTTTCTGTAGTTATTTTCTGTTACGAAAATGAAAATTACTCAAAAGATGAATAATAACAGTTGCATTAAATTTATAAATTATTTTATTTTATTTCGATTGATAATTAAAACATCATGTGATAGTATGCAGGCGCATACACACAAATATAATAGTTTAAATAAGAGTTATATGAAAGGTTATTTAATAATTAACAACGAGTTACTTAAATATTTCAAATATGAGGAATATTTTTTTAATATAACTTTATTATGATAAAATTATTATTTTCTATAAATTTCTTTAAAAGCAACAATGAGTACACATATAGTTCCAAAACTGAATTAGTATTTAACACTAATCTTTTTTTTCTAATTCTTAAGATGCCTTAAAAACCTATAAGCATTTTTCAATAATACCAAAAATACACCTAAAAAAAAAATATATTCCAATTACTCCATAATTTTTTATCACTTTTGATACAAGCACTTGTTGTTTTATAATAAATGGTAAAATTGCCTAATATTTGTACTACTGCAAGCAACAAATTAAAGTAGTAAAATTGTTTACACACTTTAAAGTTAAAAATTAACAATAATTTTACCTAATCGATTGAATGAAATTGAAATTTTCGAAGATCAGACAATTTTGTCATCTGCTTATTAGTATTACATTTTAGATGATTAATTGTGTTTGCTTTCAAACGAAAATGAACAGATTTCAATTACATCGACAAGAATACAACGAAGGTTGACGAAAACATAGACAAGTAAATACGCGTGATTTGATATAGCTCAAAAAGTATTAGTCAGATCTCAATTAAATTTAAATGCGATCACACGAGACCCACTTTCGAATAAGAAAAAAATCATCAAAATTGATGTACCCAGTAGAAACTTATGGGTACACACATAACAAAATACGCCTTGTCTATCTCTGTTTTTTAAGTGATACAATTAAAAAAAAACATATTTTTTTTATATATTATAATACCTTTGTAATTTCCATGTTATATATACCTATATTTTATTTGTACTCTGAGAATCGTTTTATTTAAAAACGTAGAAAAAATCGAGTCAAAGACACTTTTATACAAAAAATAACGTTAAAAAGTAACTTTTCGTATAATGTGTCATTAGACTTTATAAGACTTGAAAGTGAAATTCACGCAACACTTCAACCTACAAAATTTAGTTGTTATACAGTTATTTAGTTAGTTAATGTTAAAGAAGCCCTTCAAAAATTTATAAAAAAAAAATATGTATAATACTGTTAAAAATATTTATATTTTGTATTCAATGTTTTTGCATATATACTCACGTAAACTTGTTGAACTGTTCATAGATGGTACTCGTGGACTTAAATAATAAATAACTATTTATGAATCAGCATAACTTAGGCCTGCGTTACACGCTTCAGCCTGTAATATCCCACTGCTGAGTATAGGCCTCTTTCCCCATGTAGGACAAGGATCAGAGCTTAATCCACCACGAGGCTCCAATGCGGGTTGGCGGATATATTCCCTACTATGAGTAACGATCGCTATCAGATGTACATGATAACAACCGGGGCCTCCGTTAATTGCCTTAAAATTTTTACTAAAATGTTCACTAAAGATATCTTAGTAATATTATTTATATACTTTTACTATATATATATATATATATATATATATATATATATATATATATATATATATATATATATATATATACACACGTATGTTTAGATACATATTACTTAATTACAGCTAAACAGGTTTGAATTAACTTTGTATATAGCTTAGCTGAACAACACTGTTCTCAAAGGAAAAAAAACCGCAGGTCGAAGTGCGATCCACTTTTGCGATGTTCAACAATCTTAATTAGTACTAGTAGCAAATTTACTCAACCAAAGCCCTAACTGTTGGAGAAATGGTAAACTAACATATTTAAATTAATGTGCGCTTAGGAATTAAGGTGTAGGATATATGTGTTTGTATGTGTATATCATTAAAATAAAAATATTTATATTATAAACCACCAGCGTCAGAACACGTCTAACCTCTTATAGTCGTGTCAGGACTTAATCTCTAGCGACATTAGAAAACACTTTCGCATAGAATTTCACGTATAAAAAAGGGCACGGGCAAATAAGATTCCAAGGATATTGTGTCTATAACTAAATAAAGTAATAGGAAATTGAGTAACGGTACAAAAAATTAAGCTTTTCTATTCTAAATTTCTGTTAGAATAAATACAATGAAGCCGGCAGGCGATCTGAACAAACGTATTGTTCAAGGCATGAAACATTGTTATAATTTTTTGTTAAAACATTCTAATACCCAGCGAGCGTAACCATATGAATTAAAGTTAAAAATTCATACAGTTTGCCGTGAACTTGTAAAAATGTACTTTAATATGGGTTACTTTTAACATGTGTTATTAAAATTTTTACAAGCGTTCTTTTTTCTTAAACTTTTGTATAACGGTTATGTATTTATAAATAATATTTCGGAAAACTTTGTACGTTTCATTAGATAGGGACATAATCTAATATTTAAAACGCCACACACTGTCCAAATGAAACCCACTTTACCTATTATACCCAAACCAACGTAAGATTTCTAAAGCCTATAGATGAATTAAAGCAGTGTGGGTTGTTGACATATACAAATTAAAAAGAAGACGTAAACAGAAACCTTAATAATCCAACATGGGTCAATGTACTAAAAAGAATTTTATATTATAGTAGTATATATTTAGTGTTGATTCTTAATAGATCGAGCATTTACTGTGCTTAACTAAATGATTGCTTTCAAAACTAAAAAAGTCTTAAAATAAAATAAAAATGTGGGTGTCGGCTCCGAAACTCAACTGGGGCTTACTTCTTAAAACCATTGCCGTGACATTTAAAAACTAAAATATTCCATTAAATGCATTAAAATATAATGAATTAAAATAATAAAAGTCTTGAATCAAAGCATATTCTTAACGCTTATTATTCATATAGACACAATAAATATACTGTGCTGGTAAACTATTTTAAGTATATCTTGACTCTGAGAGAGAAGTAAAAAGTAATTCCCAGAGTTAATGAGCGTCAGCGTCACTTAGCGTCACCGTCTGTTGTTTCACACGATGTCACTCCCCATATTTATTACCACATTATTCATATCATTTGTTAAAAAACAAATGTTACATATAATTATACATATAATCATAATAATAGTTTTTAGTAATTTTGATTGATCTTCAAGTACAGGTAAATTTAATCGAATTATCAATTATTTTTGAATATCCTCAGTTTATTAAGTGTTAGAAAGTGTCACGATAAAAAAAATGTCTCAACCATAACACAACAACTATAATTTGTGTTATTCGTTATTTCAAAATTTAACTTAATTTCGTTTAATCTAATATATAAAATTCTCGTGTCGCGATGTTTGTAGTTAAACTCCTCCAAAACGGCTTGACCGATTCTCATGACATTTTTTGTGCATATTGGATAGGTTTAAGAATCGAACAACATCTATTTTTCATCCCCCTAAATAATAAGGGTAGTCCACCCCTATTTTTTTTACTTTTAGATAAATTATTTATTTTTTATTTTATTGTCATTTGACGTTGAAAAATACATAAAATCCTAAATTTTTACCCTTCTACCACCAACCCCTATTTTTAAATAGCGTTTAGCGGCAAGACAACGTTTGCCGAGTCAGCTAGTGTTATTTATAATATGTATAAATAAATATGTACATTGATTAATTTCATATCTTTGTTTAATGTTAGTTATAACTATATGACATATTTATGTAGATAGATATTTATAACTATATTTGATCAGTATTAATTATTGCATAATATTTGTTAACATCATGCGCGTGTTTTCCTTTACAAAATTTAACTTTTGATTTATAATCCAGCTCACCTTCACTTAATAAAATGTAAATAAAATTTATTATCTGTCTATATATATATATATATATATATATATATATATATATATATATATATATATATATATATTATTTATAAGTATGTTTATCGAAAAAAAATGTAGCTATACAGACGACTGGCTGTTGCCTATAACAAAAGCATTAAGTTGCTTACTTAAGGAACAGACAACCGTGTGTGTATTGTGTAGATCTACTGGAAACAGGCCTCAAAACAAGTTCGAGCCAAAAATACGTCAACTCATGTGTGACCATAGTCATCACGCTGGCCAGGCGTGTTGGTAACCGTAGGTGGCTTTGTTGCACCGAAGACGCTGCTGCCCGTCTTCGGCCTGTGTATTTCAACGCCAGCAATTGGATGTTTATCCTACCATCGGTAGGCTTTTTAAGTGCCAAGGTGGTAGCGGAACTGTGTTACCCCTTAGTCACCTCTTACGACACCCACGGGAAAAGGGGGGGTGGCTATATTCTTTAATGCCGTAACCACACAGCATTTCACCACGATCGCCCGTTGACCCGCTGATTCAGAGCCTATATTAGAGTAGGTATCAAACAATTTGACCGTTTATTATAAAAAACTACGTATTTGAAGTTGTTGTTTAAATTATTAACAACCCTAACCACCCTAAAATACACTTTCACTGATTTTCGAAATAAAATTCTTATTTTATTATTTGTTTTGGTTATAAGAAAAATAAGGCTAGAGGAACACAGGTAGCAATAACTCGGTAATTTGACAAAAAAAATTGAGTAAAAAACTATTTAAGAAACTTCATGAAGTAGGCATGTTTTTTAAACAATGGGCCACCTAGGTCCCCCTACGTTTTGTTTATACCACAGGTGCTCAAACTTTATCATAAAATATTCGAATACACTATTTTTCATTTTTAAGTATTTAAAAACAAGAAACAGTTGTGGCTAGAAATATTTTGTAATGCGCGTTAGCAAGGCCACGGTTATTTCCAGAGAAAATCAATTCGTTATTATTGAATTTGCAGCCGTAGTGCCCAAAAGTTTGAACAAAAGTATCGAATTTCATACTTATTTTTTTTTTAAATTAACTCTAGACCGTTGCAGATAGATAACTTTTTTTTCTGGGTTGGCCCTGTGCCCCTCCATGCACCTGCGGGGTTATCCATTAATTACCGAACACTCTGTATATATGTAAATATAAAAAGGTCAAAGGAACGGAATCAATCACTTTTTGTTAATAATTCGATCCCCAGTCATGACAGACGTTTGTATTGGCCATATAGATGTTTGTCGTGGTCTGGGCGTTTGTGCTTGTGTATAGTGTGTGTTTCCGGACCCCCGACACAGAATAAAATCCTACTGGAGGGGCGTTAAGTGTGAAGCGTTTATTTATTTATTATTTAATTTTGCTGTTACTTGTAATTAGTGTAAAAAACGAGTTTTGATGTATTAACAAAAGATAATCTTCTGCGAACTTTATGTGAAGCAATCAAAATACCACGCTAAAAGTTCTTTGTACTTAATTTGATAGTAATATATACAAGAATTCAGTGAAATGTAGTAAGAAAGAAACAAAAAAACTAAGTGCCTGCTGAATTTATATTAAGCTTAAAATTGATACCTCAAAAACCGACTTCATCCCGACTTGGAACAAAGGTTAATCACTTTTAATAAGACACTAATATAGTGCTAATAAATTAAATATAGAGTTACACCTCTTGAGAACTCTTAAGTAAGTTTAATATAATAACTACATTTTCTTTGACTTAAATGGCGGCAAGGCCTGGGCATAGGCATCTCCCACGCTGCATTTGCGCCTGTCATTTACATTAAAATTAAACAAACTTTTGACAGCGTTAGTCGATTTTAATTATAAATAAAAGCTAAAAGTTATTACTAAAAGTCTTTTCTTGTTAATTTTTTTAATTTTCAGCTCACGAGTCACTGGTGAAATGGTCAAAAAACGAGGGTTACAATTATTTCGATTCATATAGTTTTGTTTTCGTTTTTTGGAAATATAATAATTATTAAAAAAAAAAAATTAACAGTCAAGAATTTTTTTCCATGTATTTTGGTAGGTAAGTACACCACACCTACCACACGTAAGCATACATATGTATTTTTTAAGATTAATTTCAATTTTTATTATATGTATAGACTTTCCAATAAATAGGTCAAAAGAATGTGAAACATGTTCTTAATTTTAAATTAATGGTTAACTTAATAATTAATAATTAATTATTTCTGTTTTTTTTTCTGAACTATTTAATTTCGGCTTAACATTTTTTTAAATGTCGGTACTTGACCTATGTTTAATTTTATTGAGGTGATACCTCATCGCCTGGAAATATCTTGCAGAATTTGAAGCAGCTTGATTGGGGAAGTACCTCAACTTTATAGAAGATTACAGCTAAATAATACAACAAGTAGTGTTCTTGTGGTAGGTAGTCAGAGCTTTTTGGGAGGGTTGGACAGGCTCGGCAACGCGCTTGCAATTCTCCTGGTATTTGAGATTTCTATGGGCTATGGTATTCGCTCACCATTATATGGAACCAAACACTTTTTGCCACCTTTAACGTATTAAATGAAATGTATTTCTTACAGTAGTGGGCAAATTACACGCCTCGTAGACGCAATTTTGATAGTAAATAACGCTACTACGCTACGCTAACGATGGTTATGCTACCCAACTAATCTAATGGCGTCTCTAGTTTTTAATAAAAAGTTACACCCCTCTAGTTCATCGAGCAATCTATGCACGTGCCTACGACTGCTTTTGTAAGCCTCTCATATATATATATATCAGCCTGCTGTTACTTATACTGGATACGCTACATATCAATATAATAATGTGTAAAATATATAAGTAAATAAAAAAACCTTTTTTTTAAATTATTATGAAAACAGGATGTGCATATTTAGGAATTGCCGGCATTATGTCCTTGGTAAAAGAAAGTATTCCCAAAAAGTGCTCCCTAATCTTGCGTGTGAAAAATATTTATCACGTATTCACGTAATATGGCTTTTTATGAAATAAAATGAAGTATGAAGTACATGGTACAAATACGTAACATAAATATATAACACTTTGAGAAACGGTTCCCAATAGATTTTTTATATCTGATATATTAATTTTTTTTTTTTTAAATATATAGACTAGCGCTTGACTGCGATCTCACCTGAAGGCAAGTGAAGATGCAGCCTAAGGTGGTGAAATTGAGCAGGCACGTTCTAGTCTTGAATTTAATTTGTACAAGATATTCTAAAAATATAAAAAATCAAGTCATCTACACAAATTATAGGTCGCTTAATATCTTCACCTTTCCATTACTAAACTCTGGTAAATCAAAACGCTGGAACGTTTAAATCACATTTTTGCCTTTTTGCCTTTGACGGACCAATATACATAGATATAGATTCCACGACTAACGTGGTGTTAACGTCGTTAGTATACGAAACTCAGTTACATATAGCGGGTTTACTAATCTGTTTCAATTTTGTAGAATAGTAATTAATACTTTTTTTAATATTTCACTTAGGTGAAATATTAAATTATATTTAGTAAAATAAAACCATAAAAGGTATATTTGTTTAAAAGGAAGCAACATTAGGATATATAAATTAATTTTAAAAAATCCCTTGAAAGCATGTTTACAATGGAAAATTACAGGCTGTGTAGCATCAAACTGCGATTTAGATAATCGTAACAAAAACCATGAAAAAGCCTTCAAGACTACACGAATTAACTACAAAATATACGCACATGTACGTTTCCATACATATGTATGAAATATTATACCTAAGCCGCACTTTATACCACATTTACTTGATATACACAGGCATAAATGTCATTTTTTATAGTGCTATAATAAAAATACACAAGCCGTGGTGACGTCAGTAAACTTCCTATTATTAGGTACTAAATGCCTACATAAGCACCTACTTAACAAATAAATAATGTCAAAATTGTAGCCGGACGCTAAAAGCTTTATCTACTTAAGAACTATATTGTTTACTTAGCAACTTGTTTAGGCCTCTTGATGTTAGTTTAGGTGAATCTGTGGAGTTTCTTCATTGACTCTCAGAATTCGATATTACGACATGCTACGAATTGCTATAAATACAGAAGGATTACTGATACCACTTAAGATATCCCAGCAGGATTTGTAGGTCTATCTAATATTAAGGACATACTAGAATATACACTAAAAGCCAGCTATGAATCATCGACTTAGCGTGGCGCTAAAGGATCGCTTACGTGCCTCACATGAGACTTGCCTTACACTTAGATAAGCTTTTGCATGTGAGTCTGTTAAATTAAGCTTCATTCAATTGTTGAAAACAATTTAGACGAAATATTTTCAATTACAAAGTACCGCTTATTAAAAGTCAAATGCTAGACAACTTTTAAGTGATTTTTTATTACACACTTCAAAAACAGTTTTAATTCAAAATAGAAAGGTCAAAAACATATATTTCTGTTTAAAAGAACTTTAAGTACTTAATTTCTTTCAAACTTTGTTATTAAGTTAGTAAAACTACGTAGTACAAAATTTTAACGAGAAGGAATAATATATCTGTTTAATTTGTCGAAGTTGTTTACGAAAATTACGAAAAAAGTCAAAATTTATTAAAATATTTTATTTCAGATTATAAATTTACTGTGTAAATTATTATACATTGCTTAACTTTTTGATAATAGATAGGCGCAATGGTAACTTCCACACCAGCGGTCACTTTTGACAAATTTTTAGAATATAAATTTATGAACTCTAACATCATTTAATTGATATAATTTTATAAGTTTTTTTACCATCACGCGATATTTCTAAAATACAAATCGTAATTTATAGTCAACATAAGAACCCATATAAAACTGTGAGGAAGTCTACTAATTGAAAAGTTTGTAAACTAAATACGTAGAATTGGTTTAATATAAATTATTTGCAAATATATGTATAAATGTATTAGCAACATATGTAGTAAGTTCATTAAATTGCCGCCTTTGTACTTTTACAAAACAAAGAATTAAATAAAACACATATTTTAATTACACAATTTTAATCCATTATATTTAAATATAATTATAATAAATATAATACTCGTATCTTATCAGATAGACTGTTCCATTTTTAATTGAAAGAAAGAAAGATAGTTTTTCGTTTCACTAGAATCGTTTTGACCGGTTGTTATTGCCATTTTATATGAAAATATTTTAATTATTCTTTAAAGATTATTTCTAAGGACAGTAATAGTTTTATAACCGCATGCTCTACGTATTAAACCGTTACTTAGCCTAGGTAATAACATTTATGAATGCCGAAACAATTTATATTGTTGTCTTGATAATGATAAAACGTGAACACAAAGTTAATGTTTGCAATTTACGTATAAACATATTATCACATAAGCATATAAATGCTAAAACAAATATCAATTCCTAAATCTCGACACGCGACAGCGTTTCTAGCTAAAGTAAAAAAAAAATACTTAAATCAAGGTAGCTTCTTTAAGTCGTCAATTCACAAATATATATATTTTTTGTATATATGGCTCAAGAGGCTCTTCTTTACATTTTTAATGTTGTTTAAATATCTGCCTCATTTCTATTATTTTCCTACGTAAATAAGATGCTCTAAGAATTCCTAGAATTTATCTATTTTAGTTAGTGTAATTTCTTCTAATCCCTTAATCGTCTTTAGCGAGATTAAAGCCAAACTATATTAAAGCCTCTTTCCATAAAAAATAATCTTTTCATCACTTAAACGTTCTTTTTTTTGAGCAAAATTAATTAATTGTTTACTCTCAGAAATAGGCGATTTCCTGCTATTAATTTGTTACGATATGAACAGTATCATAAAAATCCATAACAGAGAATATATTTTAGACATCACTACTAAAACAAACGTACATTTCATTAATTGCATTAATAAACATAAGTACAAAGATTAAACAGTTTTATATTAAATTTATTTATTAATATACCATTTATAAATTTTCATATGTATTTGAAGTGCTTAAGATAAACGTAGGCATCCGAAGATATTATTTCAAAGCATTTACAACAATCCAGAAATAAATTTCAATATTTTTTTACTCGTAACATTCTTTTGAATTCTTTTATTTACCTTCCTCACAGGACGTTGCATACAGAAATTCAAACTTTACATTAGTTTAATCACTTTTTCAGTTAGATATTTAATTGTAAATATAAAAAAATATATTTAACATTAGTGGCTAGTGACCTACATCTATATGTGTCCTTAATTACTTACTTAACTTTAAACATTATATTTTGAAGAAAAAAAATTAGCTTATTGCTTCCAAAATATTGACTAAATGCACAAACATTATTGCTCAGAGACTTGGTATAACAATTTATTGGAACATGTTTTCTAGCCGACTTTTCACGTTGGCATAATCTTAAACATCATTGTAACAATTATTTTTCTTAAGTTCTGTAATATGAATACATTTAATAAAAATTATGAATCGAAACACATTTAAATTATATAGATAAGCATCTATGTTTAATAATAGTATACCTAAACTGAGCGTTTATATTGCAAAAGCGAAAAGGAGTTATGGCCACAGTTAAAACATTACCTTTACTTAGACATTTAGAAATTCTTTTACAACCGTATTTATTTTCCTCAAGAGAATTTCAAAAGGAGATATATTAAGCAAATATTTACTGACTTGGATAAAACTCTCTTGTTTCCGCTCACATATAAAGTAATTTCTACTCATTAGTGACGAGCGCACAAGCTTAAAACAATTATGTAATAAAATATATATCAAATTGAATTTTCATTGTGAAACAATTATATATTTGAGTAAAATCAAGGGACCGTATAGAAAACCACACAATGTGCTGGTTTTTGCCTATAATTATAATTTCTGTCAATAATTTGAATTTTCTAGCAAAATACATTTCATTGTGAATCTTGTATAATTTATACTTACGTATACAATCTTTCAACATAACTAAAAAGCTCCTAAATTAAGAATAACATAAATATTTAAAGATCGCTAATGTGATATTATTATGTACTGACTTTATAAATGCATATCTTGATACCTCTTTCAAATCAAAAATTAAAATTAAGAATAAATAGTCACTCTAGCCAATCTTGTAATTGATAATGGTAGTGAAATTCTTCAAATTATTCTAATAGTGAAATCTAAGTGTCTTGGAAACCTTACCCTTATTTAAATTGTGTTATACCCGCATGATAAATCAGGCTATATTTCACATAAATTATAATTATAATATTACTGAAAACGGCCTCCCATGGGTTTGTAACGGCAGTCACTGTATTCATATATACAGTTCAAGTATAGTAATTAAAGACACCCTCCATGCTCCAAATGTTTTTTTCTTTATTTTTTTTTTTTTAATTAAGTACAATTATTCAACAATTTTAAATAGATTTAATGATAGACGACGTGAAATGTACCACATAAAAGATTTTCCTTTTTTAATGGAGCGTAAGCTGAAAGATTTTCAACTATTTATTTCGATTAGAGATAAAGTCAAATAATAGAGTTTTTCAGGACAGATGCGTAGTATTATCAATTTACTGTTGAGCCACAATATAGCAGGGGACATGACTATTGGATTTTGGCGTTCTATTTTAGAAACAAGTGGGATGTGTTCTAGTTACGCTTTGTGACACTCATGTATAGTGGAAACATCAAATACATACATATATACATACACAATGTATATTTTAGAACGGACGATTTATAAACAGGTCAACAAAAGTTTAATCAGTTATCCCCATTTTCGTAAAAGAAGCTTTTCGACACATTATTCATTAATATAAGAATCCGCTTGTTAATATTTGCAAAGATATCGTGCGACATACAAAAAACGCTAAATCTCTATATAAGTAAAAATGTCCATACGGTCAAGACTTCCGAATGACAACACCCAATCAGACTTTGGTTTGTGTTCATTGGTGTCAAGACGAGAACCATAAAAAATTAAAAAAAAACCTTAACAAAAATTATTGTGTTACAAAGTTGCCAGGTCAGCGAGTTAAAATTAGATGAAATTAGATGAATAGAGATTAAAGGAAATCCAGTATGTCTTAAACTTACTTAAAATATAACAAATATACAAGCGTATGGCTCACCTGGTGGTAAGCGATTATCTTAGCCTATAGCGTAGCATCGCAAGCGCATTGCTGACCCCCATTACCGCCAGAAGCTTTGGTCACCTTTTTCACCACAAAAACACAAAACTCCTTGAAAGCAGTATTATTTAGCTGTGATTGTGTGTAAGGTCGAGAAGGTTCCCGAGTCGGGCTGCTCCAGATTTCGATGACCTAACTCAGTTAAACTAGAAAATAATAAAGTAAATTACGTAAAATTGTATGTTTCCGTAATTAATACAAAATAATTTATAATAAGTCTACGCTTCTGGTACTGACAGTTACATAGGCATGTCAAGTGCACGATAATCATTAATTTTATATAATTATATGTTTTTATTATTGAGGTTGTTTGCTCGACCACACCGAACAATACCTTTCATATCTTCTCCATTTTACGCGATTGCATTGGCGAAATCATCTATACTACTTGGAAATAGAAAAATCTTAATAGTTTCTTCAATTCAAGCAATAACCTCATCAGCCTGTAATATCCAACTGCTGAGCATATGCCTCTTTTCCCATATAGGAGAAGGATCAGAGCTTAAGCCACCACACTGCTCCAATGCGGGTTAGTCGATATATTTCTTACTATACGTAGCAATCGCTATCAGGTGTGCATGATATCAACCGGGACCGACGGCTTAACGCGGACTACGAGGCGCAGTGGGGAGACCCACAAGGACCGCACAACCAGACCCAGACCACAGCAAACATCTGTATGGCCAATAAAATATTTGTTATGTGCGGGGCTCGAACCTGCAACCACCAGCGCAACAGCCACAAACCAGTGCTGTGACCGTTGCGATGATAAACATTTATGTATGTTATACGTTCTACACTTCGATTTTGAAATTGATGTGATATAACTAAATATTTTTGCGTATCTAATCAAAACAACGTATTATTAAGCATACAAAAAATATATAAAAAACCATACGTTTTTTTTTAGACATTGTAAATAATTTATACCACAATGTTTAACATACCTTATATAAGAATCTTTGTTGATCAAGAAAACAGCGTCTTACGCCCGGTTTCTGAAACGTTTGTCAAAGTATAGGTCTACTAATCGGCTTTTAGATTTAAAACGGCTGTCAAATCAATTTGAGTTGCTGAAACGTCATTCACAGCAAAATTATCTAGTCCTCGATTAGTTTGATTTGACATTCGCTTTGTAACATGTGGTCATGTAACATAATTAAATATTATTTTATATATTTGTGATGTATCAAAACCCACAGAAACTATTAGTTGTGATGTTATTTAATACATCTGATAATACTCATACATCTAATAAAGCATCATACAATCATCTAAGGAAGATACAAGAAAAGAAAATAGTTCCTAAAAACAATAACTGACTAGCCCGTTGGCGCAGTTTGTAGTGACAACCATGCAGACCATAAAGGTCCGCGAGTTGCGGGTTCGATTCCCGTCTAAGTCTGGGTGTAATATTTGTATTTATATATTTATATATCAATTTTTTCTATCAATATTTATAAAAAAAACTGTATGTTATAAGATATTTATTTATTTATTATTATTTATTATTAAAAAAAAAAACAATATCATGAAAATAAGACGAAGAGGGCATCTTTAGAAGAAAAAATTAAATTATCAGAATATTGTAGACTGATTAAAAAAAAAAAAAACATTAGTAGAAAATAGTAGTATGGAAATATGATAATGTAATTATAATTATAATTATAATAGCTTGTTTTAAGTTTTAGTTATTAAGTAATTATAAGTATTTTTTTAATAGTTCCTATAAATGTATATTTAGATATATATTTTATGTCCTTTTCTTTTAAATTCCCTATTATTTATATATTGTTAGTAATCAAATTTAAAACTTAACAATTAAAATGTGTTAATAATAGTGATGACCGCACAGAAGTGTTTTTATTTGTTATTGAACTTTGACCAGTATCTTCTTGGTGATAATAATAGATAGCTATGTAAGCTACAACAAAGAACCAAAAATTTTAGTTTATCAAGACCAAAATGTAGACTATATTATAAGATAAAACATATATTATATACATAACACTTGATTATAAATGTTTTATATACTTTTAAAGAACCAAAATGTAGTTTCACGTAGAAAATAATTGTTTTCCTTAAGTTAATTCGCCGATATATACCGATTAGTTGACCGAGTATTTGACAGGCGTTTGAACAATGATTATAGCTTAATTCGCGTTTCAGAAACCCAAAATGGCGGTTAACATACGATTCCAAATTCAAATTTGACAGCTATGTCAACTGACAGTATGATTAAATTAAGTAGTTAACCATGCTTTTAGCAACTCATTTCATGCTTAACAAGTGATTTGACAGATGATTTGTTAATTTCTGCATTGATCAGCCTTTCAGAAACCGGGCGTTAACGTTAATGACGAAGCGTGTTAGCAAAAGTTGAGTACTTTAGTCTGTTATATTGTATGCTAGATAAGTTTCAGCTTAACGTCTTAAAAGTTCTAAAGCAGTCAAACTTCAAACATTTTAATTTATTTTATTTTACTCTTAGCTCATCAAATAGGTATGCACTGCGTGGTGTCATCACCAATTCGCCTTTCTGAGTTGGTATGGTTGGTATATTATACCTAAATTTTTAACTGAGGTAGGGCACAGCAAGAAATTTCCTGCTCAAAATATGGAGCAGCCCGACTGGGGTAGTTCCTCGCCATTACAGAAGACCACAGCTAAATAATATTCTTTTCAAGCAGTATTGTGTTGTTGAGTAAGGTGACCGGAGCTCCTGGGAGGGATTTCGGATAGGGTCGGAAACGCGATGCTCTTTGTGTTGTAGACATTTGTAGGCTACGGTAATCGCTTACCATCTGGCGAACCGTACGCTTGTTTGTCAACACCGGGGTTGACGGCTTAACAGGCTCATCGAGGCATGGTGGGGAAACCTAGAAGGACTGCACAAACACCTAAACCACGGCAAACATCTGTATGGCCAATACTAATGTTTGTCATGTGCGGGGATCGAACCCGTAGCCGCTAGAGCAACAGCCAAAACTAGTGCTGTGACCGTTGCGCCAACGGTCACAGCCCTAGTTTTGGCTGTTGCTCTAGCGGCTATATGACCATATAGATTAACATTTTTTTTGCATCAGACAATGGCGCTACTAATACGAGTACATACAAAAAAACACCCTCACCGTATATATCTATATTAAAAATTGAAAGAAAACTTTCGTTTCTTTTTCAAAATTCGAGATTATTGAAATATTTTTATAATTCCTTAAAGTAGTAGCGACTAGCCCGTTGGCGCAGTTTGTAGTGACCCTGCTTTCTGCTCCGAGGGTTGTGGGTTCGATTCCCACCCCGAGTCTGGGTGTAATATAAATATTTATTTATATATTTATATATGTATTATTTATAAGCATGTTTATCGAAAAAAAAAAATATGTAGCTATATACCAGTCGGCTGTTACCTATAACACAAGCATTAAGTTGCTTACTTTAGGAACAGACGACCGTGTGTGTGTTGTGTAGATATTTATTTATTTATTTATTTATTTATAATTCCTTAAAGTTACACATACATTTTAATGTATGTTTATCATTTAACACAGGCTATACAAATTGTCTCATACCATATGAGCGAAAGAAAAGCGAAAAAAGGCAAGTAACGTTAAAAGTTACGATAATGTCGGTTTTTGTTTCGTATATTTAAAGAAATAATTTGCCAAGAAATATTTTTCTGCCATAAATGTAATCTATCACTATATACATCACACGTCACAAAGTGGCTTTATCTAGTGTTCTACGAAATCAAACGAAGTATTTACGTTACTGTTTCTACGTGACATTGGCGGAAACAACCGTGCTCCTCTGGCACAACTGAAAGCCATTAAACCAATCAATCAATCAATTACGAAACCGTTGAAGACAGTTGTTGTTTTATTTGTGTTAAGTTATAAAAGTATTATTTTAGATTTACGGCTGCCGTGTAAGTTTTAATAAGAGTATAAAAGAAGAATAAAATAATTAAAATAAAACAAAATTTTAGTTTCTTTTTTCAATTACGAATACATATCACACATCCATAAATAATTTGAATCACAGTAAATTTTATTTGCGACATTTGAGGTTAGAGAGAGTGAGACTTTTGAGGCCAGTCTATCCAAATTCACATTTTTTGAGTTAGAATTTCTTATTGAATTTTGATATACATATATAACATCCCCAAAGATTTAGCAAAGAGGTAGTTCATCATGGAAACGGTCGAAACGAGGCAGATATTTTTGAATAAAATAAACTTATTTATATTCATGGCTTTTTAGTTAAAAGTACAATGTGTACTAATGATAAAACCTTCTTTATAATTCTACACGATTTTGATTAGACAGACAACAATAAATAATATATAGTTTTAGTTTATCATGATTCAGCCTGTACTATCCAGCTGTTGGGTATAAGCCTCTTTCTCCATATACGAGAAGAATGGGAGCTTGATAAACCACGCTGCTGCTCTGCGGCTTGACGGATATATTTTCTACTGTGATAAACGATTGCTATCAGGAGTAAAATATATACATATTAAGAACCGGGGCGGACAGTTTAACGTCCTCTCCGAGGCACGGTGAGGGACAAGGATAGACATCGAAGCTGGAGAGGAATATTTTTACAAATAGAAATATCCATATTATATAAAGTTTTAATTTGTGTAATAGTAAAATAATGCCATCCAATTGTATTTATTTTTTCATATCAATGACGTTCTGTATATTTGAAACTTAACAATTTTACTATAAGCATAGATAAACTATGTCTGATATAACAATTACTTTAAATATTAAGCGACTACTATTTTATTCAGATCCCATTGCCTCTTGCAAAATGTTTGTCCATTTTATATGTGAAAAGGTTCACAGAAATACGGGAATGTTGAAGGTCATTACTAAATTCCTATTTTGGAATAATTTTTATCTGACAAATATGTCTCGCGGTGTTCACCCACATCAAATATTTGTAACCACTTCGATTAGTAGCATGATATTTAAGAGCCTTAGTTTTGAAAGTACTACATTTTGGTTACAAACGTTTATTTTAAATGTAAAGTTATATCATATTTTTACGTAACACATAATCTGGTATTCTTAATTGAATACAAAAGTATTGAATAAATTTTTTAACCGTATGCCAAAAAGGAGGAGTTCCTCAATTCGATTGTAAAACCCGCTAAATATTATGGGTAGAAGTTTTTGATTGATTTACTTTCACATGTTAGAACAAATTTTAAAAACATTCTTAAAATTAGATTAAAAAAATAGGATAACCTGATTTATTATTATTATTTTTTAATTTATTATATTTTATTTTATTATATTAAGACATTATAATTTTATAGCGAAACTCTTTCGACTATAAAAAAAAACCAAGGCATTTATTTATTTATTTAGGATCACCGTTCACAGTAATTGTTAACACTAATTACACAATAACGTAAACCTAAACTTAATAAATTCTTTAGAGCTAAGTGTTATAATTTATTAAGGTGAACACCACATGCAAAAAGAATCGTTACATTCCAATATATATAAAAAAAAACATATTTAAAATGTATAAAAATCAACAGTCACCAATCATACATAAGAAGTAGCGATCTTAACAACAATTCGTCCATGTCTCGCACAATTCCCGTCTGAGCTTGATAAATGAGTCGGCAAAGACGTCGATTTTAGTTTCGTTAAGGAGTCTGGATAACCTCGGTACCAATGAGTTGGCACCCAGAATTGTTTTGTGAAAGGGCGGGCACAGCGGAGTAATAGGAGTACGAGGATAAGTTCTCGGCACATGGAGTTGGAACCTCTCAAGCAGCTGTGGACAATTTATGGCGTTTTGTAAAATTTTGAAAAGAAAAGAACAATCAAGTAAAATTCTGCGGTTTTCCAATGAGATCATTTTAAAAAAAATTAATCGTTTTTTATAGGACAGCGTTTCCCTTGAAAGTTTGTTCCAAAATGCCAAGTATGAGACAAATCGCTTTTGTATGCGCTCCAATTTCAAACTATGAACTGCAAAATGAGGCCTTCAAACAACACTACAAGTACTCAGTCAAACTTCGAACTAAACTATTGTAAAGAATAATTCTTGTAATATTATTTTTTAATACTCTTACATTACGAATCAAAAAACCTAACATGCGATTAGCTCTTTTGGAGATATACTCAATCCGTGATCCGTGAAGGTTAACTTCCTGTCAAACAAAACACCCAAGTCCTTAATAATATTTGTCTTTTGTATCATATTCCCCCCAATATAATACTCCGATTCGACTGTATTAATTTTCCTTGAGAACCTCATATGATAACACTTTTTAGTATTTATTTCCATATAATTAAGCTGGCACCACACGACCAAACGGTCTATGTCGCTTTGTAACAATTCATCGTCATCGTCATCGATGGAGTCAATAGTTTTAAGGATCTTCAGATCGTCGGTATACATAAATGGAGTGGAGTGAAGGAAGCAACCTGGAATGTCATTAACAAAGATGTCAAACAGAAGCGGACCAAGATGAGAGCCCTGTGGTACTCCTGAAGTTATCTCGTAGGAAGATGAGTGGTAGCCATTGACAACTACATAGAAGCTACGATGTTGTAAATACGACTTGATCCAAGGAAGAAGCGATCCACGAATTCCATAGGCAGATAATTTGCGTATAAGTATGTCATGCGAAACTCTGTCAAATGCCTTACTGAAATCAGTATATAGGACATCAATTTCCCTATTTCTGTCCATTGCCTCAACAAGGGTGTCAGTGAATAGAGCTAGGCTTGTGCACGTCGACCTTGATTTTACGAAGCCATTCTGATGGTCGAAAAGATGGTGACTTAAATTATTAAATAAGAAAGGGTACACAAGTAAGGCATTTGCAATAAGAAACACGAAATTTATTAATTTTTTTGAGGATTCATTTTTTTAATATTTAATATTTAAACAGATTTACGTCAGGTAAGTAAACATTAATTTTCTTACATTAATATGAAACATGCAAATATTTAATAATAGAGTAAACAGTAATATCGAAGATTCCTTTGATGTATCGAAAATGAGACGTTTACACTAAGACTAACAAGTTTGCCAATAAAACTTCTGTTTGCCTAATTGTTTTGTTGACAAATTTAGTTCTCATTTAGCAAACGTTACGTTACCTATCGCTTGTACAAATATTATAAACATTTGATTATATAAGACATGTAGTACAGATAAGAATTAAAATTTAAGTTGCTTTTGAATGTACGTATTAACTCATACATACAAGTACACACTTGACTTCCTATCAGAACGTATAAGTTTTGCGGGAAAATAATTATTTTTTTAGTAAACGCGCAGCAAGCTAGCGTAGAATCCGTTTGATGGAAAGCGATTACCGTAGCCTATGAATGCCTGCAACCGTAACACCGGTGCATCTAACTTACTTATTTAAATCACGACCATTATATTAGAATGGTTAACCGTTTAATGGAAATTACCGTTCAATTATAATATAACAACGTTTATGCAGATATAACCATAAGAATTAAATTGTTATGTAAAGTGTAGTTCGATTAAAAAGTTAACACAAACATGCTGTAAATTCCAAAAGTTATTTTAGATCAACAATAATTTTTAGTCGGCATTTCTCTGTGAAAGGCAAGAAAAGACTTTATTCTATCTTAATCTCCAGGAAAGAAGTACAATATAAATAAATGTTTAAGTGAGTCCTTTCATAATATAATATAAAAGAGTATTTCTTATATTCTCCCCACATGCCTTTCGCCTACTTTACCCTTACTATAAAAGTGACTTATAAAAATCCTATTTTGCTGGTTTTCACAAAGGAGCTTTTAAACAAGAATGACCAGCGAAAAAATTCGTTATTGTCTATTCAACAAATATTTTAGATCCTTAGAATATTATTTAAATAACACATTTTCTGATCACGTTTTCGCATTAACTTTAGCTGCTACCAAAGTGTTTAAAGATAAATCGAATAAGCTTTGAAAATTAATTTTTAATAAATCCATTAAATTTAGTTTTAAGCATTTAAGAAGTCTTATTTTTCAAAATGTGCACAAAAAAAAAACAAAAACTGAATAAAAAAAGAAAAACATCATTGTTGTTTTATTAAAATATTAAGGGTATAATTGTAACTAATGATATACTAATTTCAAAATTTAAAAAAATCTATTAAGTAAAAGTAAAAACGTCCCACGACATTTAAGTACACACGCATAATAAACGATAGTTGACAGCTCTAATTGACTGGAAGAATATTAGACACATTTAGAAGCTAAATCATATTTTCCAAAGTCTTTCTAGTACTTTGCAGAAGGTTCTCAATGAACGAAAATTAAGAAAATTTGCGCAGAAAATTGTATATTTCATAAATGTAACGATTGTTTCAAATGTACTGAGACAAGACAGGCGAATGTTGCTATATAATATAGTACTCGTAGTATTAAATAATATTTTATCCGCCATATATGCTATTGTAAGAAGATAATTCTCTATCTATGTTTCCGAATCATATTCTTATATTCTACTAGCTGTGCTCGCGACTTTGTTCGCGTGGAAATGTGACTTTACATATTCAACGTGATTCTTTAAATTGGCATAATTCTTTTTAATTTATGAACCGATTGACATAAAATAAACACCAAATGTTAATCTAAACTTGCCACAATGTATTAGTAAAAACGACATCTAAATCGAATTAGCCATTTCTGAGATTAGCGTACACAAACGCACAGACAAACAGACAAAAATTCTGACAATCATTGTTTTGGGTGCTATCTTCGTTGATAAAGGTCCCAATAATATTTTTTCTCATATATCTTAAATGTATATACAGCGTTTTTATTATATTTATTGTATTGATTTCCGAACGCCATAATGTATGACCGTCAGATCAGTTGTCAAATACACTTCTTTGCTGAGAGATCGAATTATAGTCAAGCGTAACACTGATGAGTACATTGTGTCTGTTCTATTATTCACAGAACAGAAATTAATAAAAGTCTTCATTATTCATTCTAATTCCTTATCTAAAAATCGTACAAATCTGTTTCGTTTTGTTTGCATTATAAATATTAAAACTACTGACTTTTTTTATTTTTTTTATTTTTTTATTAATGATATTATTTTTACTTTCCTTAAGTTTGTGTATCATCTTATGGCAAAATAAATGTTTTCACTTAATACTAATAAGCGAAAAATAAATAAAAACTTAACGAATAAGTAAAAGAAGTATGATGACATAAACTCGAGTAGATAAATTTTATTATCTTATATGGGACGTGTCGAGAGGGTTTCTGTAGGGATCCCCTTCTTAAGGGTCCTAATAGATACTGCTTGAAGATTCCAGAGATAGGATGACCTTTCATACTTGTTTTTACGAAGTGTCTACTACAAATAATTTGAAAAGAAAAGACAGATCGCAAGATTATAGAAGTTTTAATTACCCGCTTATCTACCTTAATTTTATAAAATACTATGCAATTTGAACGGCTTTACGCACTTTGAGTATAATTGATATACCATATGACTTAGCTTATTTATAAAAAATAACAAAAATTCTCCCAGCATACGCGTTTCAGAAGTTGAAGTGTCCAAAATAATACAAAAATAAAAAATTCAACATCTAAAATTTAATAGGTATCTACTTCTTTTAATGTCTCTGGTTCAGAAAATTATTTTCTGCTGACGATGATTGCATCACAACGATTGACGTTCTGGTTTTTTTTTCTACAGTGTTTTGCTTGATTTTTTCTTGCATGAATAACCGCACTGAACATGGAATAGAACTAAAATAGCCTAGTACTGTATTTTTTTAATAAAACAAGGTCGGCAAACAAGGCTCATTTAAAGGTAAGCGATAACCGTAGCCTAAAGACGCCTATAACACCCGAAGCAATACAAGTGTGTTTCTGACAACCCCCCCTCAGGAGCTCTGGTCACCGTACTCACCACAGGAACGACATTGCTTGAAAGAAGTATTATTTAAAATGTAAGATTTTATTTTTGTGTCACCCACACATTAGGAATTCTAAACATTTTTGAATATCATATCAAAAATTGACCGCTCCAGCGGGGTTCGAACCCGCGTCTCCGACTGACCGTGTCGGCGCTCTAGCCAATTAAGCTATGGCACGATCTACCCGCTAGATCAAAATTTTTGATATGATGATTTTATTTCGGTTCGCTTAAAACGCGGAGACGCGGTATAAGCGAACCGAATATATATATATATATATATATATATATATATATATATATATATATATATATATATATATATATATATATATATATATATATATATATGTGTGTGTGTGTAATATTTACGACTGAATACTGTGTGTACGTCAATGATACTTAAAAAACCTCTATATTAATTTATTTATTTATCTGAACCATATTTGGTGCTTAAAAACAATTATTTAGACCTTCATGTTATATTTTAGCAAAGAATGTTTTGTTCAAAACGAACTAACATAATAATTTTGATTTCGTACCCAGGCATGGAGAGGATTACGGAACCCAGGACAAGCACCAGCTTGGTTTTCCAGAGTTCGTCGCTACCCCGTGCCCGCACACCGCATCATTGATCCCAGCGAAGGTACTTTAAATTTAATTATTTTCAAATTTTAAATATGTCACGAAATATTATTGCAAATATATGGTATTTCTGCAAATATATACAGGTGTGACATAATCATATAAAACACATTTCAAAGAAAGGTCTTTAAATTATTCTAACGATATTTCGGGGTTCGAATAATCGATAAATAGTATTTTAAGAAATAGAGTCAGTTAGAGTTGCTAGTTTTGAGTTAAAAACTACAAAAGAATGTTCTGGAGTATACTACCGCTGTGAGCTATATACTTACTTACAATTACAGAATTTTAGTATATGTACATAAGTTAAAATTTTATTTAACCGTACTGATTATAAACAAAAAAAAATATATCAAGCGTAAAAGTTTATTAGTAGGACTAAAAAAAATCGCATGAATTTAGATATTTAAAGATAAATATCTGTATCTTTAAATAGATTGCTTCCTCGTGACGTCCGAAGAAGGGGAGCTATTTTTCAAGTCGCCGTCTGACGAGCCAACGGTGTGCGGTATATACATGATAGCAGAGCCTGATAAGCGAATTCAGGTCATATTTAACTATCTAGATGTACCATGCGACAACGGCGGCTTAGTAGCGGTAAGTTGCACGCTAAACTGGTGTAAAAATAAATTTAAACATTATTGAGGGTAAAGTCAGGTTTTTATCCGAATTGTTTTGCTGTTTTGAAAAAAAAAGAAATGAACGAGGAAAACGTTAAAATAGAGATTAGTATTTTAAAGTGAATTTAGAGCAGTAGAGAGTTGATATAAGTAACAACTAATTTAAAATAGCTGATAAACAATACGAGTAAATCGTTAAAAACAGCTGCCATTATAAAATAAATATTCTTGATAAATTAAAGTAAAAAGCTTTTTAAAAAACAAGCTTTTATTATTTATTTATTATTAAGTTTTCCTTTAAAACTTTTACTGTCTACAAATTATACCTAACATCATTACACAATTTATATGTTATAAAAAGTTCATCATGTGATTTAAGTACTCGTATTTATTTAGTTTGAAAATTATAAAAATTAAAATCACTTCGATAAAGTTATTTAATTTACTTTTTTTATCTACGTAAGCTAATTTTGCGTATTTTTTTTTTTTTTTTTTGTTATCATCAAGCATAAAAAATATTAGTTCGCCATCTTTACAACTATGTCATATTGGATTCAGAGTTACGTCACTTTACTCAATTTACTCTACACAAGCCCTTTCGTTTGGTATCAATGTTGTAGAAGTGCATTAAAAATAATTATTATTATTATATTCTTTATTGCACACCATTAAAAGATACAAACAATAGTAGTACAATTAGAGGAAGATGTACAAAGGCGGTCTTATCGCTAAAAGAGCAATTTCTTCCAGACAACCTTTGGGTACAGGACAGGGCATAGAAAAGCAGTTTGGAAGTGTACAAATAATTGTTATATAAATTAGAATAAATTACAATAGAATATAAAATTATACGTATACATATACATATACACACATACATACTCACATACACACATACAACACATATATCTAATATATAAAATTCTCGTGTCGCGGTGTTAGTAGTTAAACTCCTCCGAAACGGCTTGACCAATTCTCATGAAATTTTGTGTGCGTATTGGGTAGGTTTGAGAATCGAACAACATCTATTTTTCATCCCCCTAAATGTTAAGGGTAGTCCACCCCTAAATTTTATTTTTATTTTTATGATACAACATTAAAAAATACACACAACACTAAATTTTCAACCCCTATATTTTATTTATTAACTACAAACTTTAATTTTCTTGGCAAGGTTTTTATTTTTATTTGTCATGACTTAGAATTAAAAAAAAATTATATTACTCTTAATTTTCCACCTACGATCTACGATCAACCCTTATTTTTTTCCATCGCAATTTTTATTTTTCATTGTTTTTAATAATATCCTTTAATTATTATTTTTTCTCTATTCAATTTGATCTGCCTTCGCCGGTCGATAACTGATCAACTATCAATCGATCAGTTATCCCCGCTAGATGTCTACCGTTGTCACCTCTCATACAGCAAAATTCACGGAGTAGGGATGAGAATGATACTTTCATTGTCTACAACGCTTTCGATTTTAAGTAAATCCCCGCACACTTAAAGTAGATAGTTTATTGGCAAAACAACGTTTGCCGGGTCAGCTAGTATAAATATAAACAATCCATAGACATTTATATCATCAGGGTGAAAGACGAAAAAGACAATCATGGCGAATTTAGCGACAAATAGTGAGCCTTAAGATACTTTTTGAAGCTAAAGAGTGATTGAGCTTGTCTTATAGAGAGATGAAGAGAATTCCAGAGCTTAATAGTTGTTACGGAAAAGGAGTTGGAGTAGAACGAAGAAGTGTGATGTGGAATCTTAAGAACCAGATTTGAGTTAGATCGACGGGACCGATCATGGGTGTCGCAAAGAAACGCAAAGCGTTCTTTGAGGTAGTGAGGTATGTCAGGATGGAATAATACACAATATAACAACGAGAGGATATGAGTTACCTGCAAAGATGGATTGGGAGCCACTTGATGTGCTTACGAAAGTTAGACATGGTCATATTTGCGGAGACCAAATATGAACCGTATGCAAAGGTTCTGGAGGTGCTCAAGCTTATTTAATTGCTGCTCATTGAGGTCAAGATAACAGGTATCAGCATAGACAAGAATTGGTAGAAGGAGTGACTGAAAATAACTAGTCCGCCATGTTTAGAAGTCCACCATATTGGATTTAGAGTAACGTTAATTTGTTTTCCGAGTTAATCTCAACAAACCCTTTAATTTGATACCTAGAGTATAGAAGTACATTAAGGAGGCAGTCACAGGGCTGTCAATTTGTAATTTGAATAATAAAATACCTGTAGGATTATAATGCATGATGTTCAACAAAAGGCATGGGCATTTTAGAGCCCACGGATGTTAATTTTAAATAAAAAATATGGGTCTCAAATTGACAATTTTTTTTTTAATACTACGTTGTATTACTTGACGATGAAAATTGAGCACAATACGTACGTTATTATATCCAGAACAATACTTTATTTTTAGTGGATTATATGCTTGTCGTGTTTGTGATGTAGCTTAACATTATAGTCTCTCATAAAACTGGTCATAAGTTAGACTGTAAAGCAACACGTTATGGCTTACAAAATAATTATTCAAACCATGCATTTGACTAGTTGTTACTAATTACGCATTTCACTTATAAGTTTACATTATACTTTTTGGAGAATGATTGATATTCATAATAATTAGATCATAATTTTAAAAATATATAAAATACTTAATAATCATAATAAATTTATTATTTATTTATTTTATACTTTATTGTACACCACAAATATATTACAAACAAAGCACAAAGATAGTTACAGACAGTGAAGTACAATGGGCGGACTTATGGCTAATTAGCCATTTCTTCCAGACAACCCATAATTTACTTAATAATTACTTAATAATCTTGAAATGAAAATCGAGTTTACCAAGCCCAGGATGCTAGCAATTTGACTTTCATTTCATTTTCAAATATTTTTATTGTAAACATAATTAGTTTCCTCATTTATATTCATGAAAATACAAAGAAAATAAACTCAGGACGTACGTTAAACCAAAAAAAAAATCTATTAAATATTTTTTCCAAAATCTTACAAGGGATTTCTTTATTAAATAAACCTAACATTTGCGGCGGTAATCTGTGTAAGGAAGAATTTTCATGAGTAAAAGTAGCTTATGGAAAATATATAAAATACGTCAAAAAGTAAGCGACGTTCTTCATTATCAATATTGTTACCTTTGATTCTGAAACATACACTCGTTATTAGTTTTTTATTTGAACGGCATCATTCACTTTGCTATAAAAATAATTTTAACTTGCACTAACATGCACACACCTACACGAACACACATTCACATCTTCATGTCATGCACTCACCTCTAACTGCAGTGGATAAGACGGAACATAGCCGTTTACTTTTTTAAATATAGTGTCTAGTGTATACATTATATTGAAACATACTATTGTATCATAACGCTGTTGGATTGCCTAATAAAATAAATAAATAAATAAACTTTTCTATGGACCAAACGCTCTTGTTACAAATTAAACAAAACGCTGATAAAAATATTTTTAACACGATGAAAAAATGTTTGAAAAGCATAAGTAAAAAATGATAAATTTCTTATATTGTTATAAAAAATATAATCATTTTATTAATAAACGAGATTTATTAATTTTCGTTATTAGTTTACTTTAATAGGTGTTATGTTACTCCTGATCAAGCGTTTCCAATAAAGGCGCTCTTTTTTTTTTTTTTTTTATTGATAGTCAAACGTTACTTCGCTACATGCATTGGCTGCCAAAAAATTAAGTACGAGGCGCACAATAACTGTGTTGAAAATTTTTCATCTCACCCGGTTTAAGTTAAATGAGGAGTATAGTTAAAGAGTACTTACTTGATCTTTTTGAAGTTTTCGACTTCAATAACAGTTTTACAAAAATTTTGTCCGTATATATTTACTACAATTTTTAACTTAAACGTATTAAAGTTCAAATACACACTATTTTCACAGAGAAAGAGTAGTATAACTAATTTCTTTCTTTTTCTTTTTTTTAAAAAGATGTTAGTGCTTTTTTTTCAGAACATTACGAGAAGTATAAATATGTAATTGCTATAATTTTTCCCATTAACGAGAACGATATAGTATGCTTGCTCCAATACGCTGTCAAACTGTAGTTTGGTAAATTTTATTCTGCTAGATACATGTATCTCACAATATTTTTACAACAAACGCATGATGATGTTAAAAATGAAGTAGAGCCTAGATTCGTATGATTTATTTTTGTGTTACCCACACACGAGGAGATCGATCGGGTCGCTTAGACCGAATATAAAATCATCATATCAAAAATTTCGATCTAGCGGTTACATCGTTTCATAGCTTAATTAGCTAAAGCACCGACACCGTAAGTCGGAGATGCAGGTTCGATCCCCGCTGGAACGGTCGATTTTTGATATGATATTAAAAATTGTTTAGAGCCTAGATCTTGAGATCAAATCCATTTGGCAAAAGATTAACCCTACTCCCACATTATCACGGCTCAGCAATTATTACCTACAACATAAATAAAATTAGTCTCAAGTTGTCATTTATATGATTGACAAAGTCAGAAAGTCGTTACAGACGATAATATAATTTATTTAGTTGTAATTCAATTGAAGGAAGTGAGATAATGGAATGTTACTTTAAGGTAACAAGATTGCAGTAGCTGACTTGATAACTTGACACTACAAAAGAAGTTAAAAGTTTTTAATTATATCTCAAGGAATAGAATCTGCATTAACTTAGCTAATTATTTGTTTCTTAGAAATCCTGAACAGTTAGTTATAACAATTTTACGCTCAAAGTTGCATAACTTTTTTTTAATATTGTAAGTGTTGAACTGTATTAATGTAGTATAATATCTAAAGTTTAAATATTTTAACTATTTATAATTTTTTGTGCTTTTAATCATTGTATTCGAAAGTGTTATGTACACTTGTGACATGCATATCAGATACTTTGTTATTGTATATTGTTTAATTTTGAATTTTTTAAATTTATGTTGTAAGTGTGCTTGTGAAATAAATAAATAACTAGTATTGGAGTTGAGTCAAACTCAACACACACACACACACACACTCACACACACACACACAAATGGAAAATCTATTCAAATAAGTAAAGTCGAAATAATAAAGAGTGTTACGGGTTGTCTTATACAATAATTAAAACATTAAACATTATATATAAATAGCAGTGATAAATCCGCAACTTTATTTCGCAACTTTATTTTTAAGAACAGTTACTATCTGTCACGTCTGTCTGTCAGTTCTTTGTTTCGCCCCGCTACCAACTTGATTATTCTCATACTAGCTACCCAGATAATTTTTTAATCTTATACTACCCACCAGACACCCCTTTTACAAGTAGCCTGGACATAGGTAATTAACGACAAGTAAAGAAAAATACTCATAGCTTAAGGGGAAGGAAACAGAAGGAGATTGATTGCTCAGCCGTTAAATCATACACCTCTTAACTATGAACCGTTGTATTGGTACGCGTGACTTTGTACTGAGCTATCTGACTAAGTCAATATTTTTTGATTAAATAAAAATGTGTTCTTTACACCATATGGTACAAAAATAGAAAATATATTTTTTTTTAATTGTTCTTTCAGATAATTACTAAGACTAGCTAAGACTTTACAAAAGTGATTATAAATATATCTCAGTCAATAATAAAATAGGTGATAAATAATAAAACTTAAAATAAATTTTCTTTCTTTGCACTTTAAATTAAACCTTTCATTAATTTTATGTATTGAGATGATCAAAGCAGTTACTTAACGCTAACAATGTATGTAGGTATATACTAACCGAAATGATTAAAAGGTTTATATATGAAATCAATCTTTTTCATAGTGGATTGATGGCTGGGAGCTGAATGGGCAAGTCTGGCCAGCTGATTCGTGGGATGATGACAGAGTTGTCGAGTCTTGTGACAGTCGACCCCAACGCAAATTGGTCTCCCGACAGAACGCTGCCTTAGTACAATATCGTGTACCGGCTCGCGGCAAAGGATTCGCGATCACTATAAGACATTTAAGGAATGCAAGGCGTAAGTACTTCTTATCACAAATTCTTTACGTAATGATTAAAAAATATATTATATATAACATAAAATAGAATAAAGTAAAAAAAGCAACAAAGAATACTTTTTTATTATTAAAAATAATCCATTGTGAATCTTTACCAATTAAAGTTCATGCATAATTAAATATTTAATTACTGTAAATTTCAGCTGTGCGCTCACCTCTTCTATTTTTTATTACGTCTCGAGAATTATTTGAAGCCCATGTAAATTGGAATTATTGGCTAAAATAAATTAAAAAAAAAATGTTACTGCTCTGAAATACAGTTTTGTAAAGATGAGTTTAACGTAACGTTTTCATCAAAACAAAAAATATTTGCAACGCTTATAGAAGGGTAGATTTAAACAATCACGTAAACTTTTACATCTCAATATAATTATTGTGTGTATAATATGTAATTTTAAATGGGATTATTTAAATTTCGTGGAGTTTTTACGAGTACTTTTTGAATTATCACTAATAATTCGATAGAACTAAGATTCGAGAAATAGTCGATGTAAATTATAGTGTTTTTTTTTTCGTTTGCGAGCAAATAAAATTATCAATCTAAATAATTCAAATCGAGAAAGGAGTATATGACATTTTATGATGCATGCGAATATTTGGCATCAAGTTTTAGTTTTAATTAAGAGTATCTTTATGTGACGTACAAATATTAGTTTTTTAAATAACAAACTTCAAATCACTATACATATTATTAGATAAATAAATGAGTATTATAAAACCCGCTTCGTTGTTTTAAAAATACATTGTATATTAAAAAAGATTTTATAATTTTTAAAATATGTTAATATTATTTGACGTCTCTTGTACAAATATAAATTTAAAAAATAAGTTTTTTTTTGTTTTTTTTTTTTTATACGTTTTCTTTCATTTTACGGAAAACAGGAAACAAAAATAAATAAAATAATGCTTTATTTTCTTCTTTGTTTGGCGTTGCTGAGGATTATCTTTTAATTAAAAGATTATACTGATTAGTAATTGTTCGCCCTTAAGTGGCTTAAGAGGGTCAGTACCAAGTAATTTCAATATATCTATACGAATTTTATAATAGGGAAAATTTGTCCGTGTTGCTATAATTAAACAATTAAGGCAATATTAAAAATATTGAGGCATTTATTAAGTCGTGCTATTTAGAAGCATCACAAACTCTAAGGAATTGTGATTTAAATAAAATAATTATTTGAGTCACGTTTGATACTACGTTATTGTGTCAATATTAAAATTGCAAGAAATATCATTCAAAATCATTCAAAATTATATCGCTACTAAAATCCTCATTGTTCGATACAAGACAGTGTAGTAAGCAGAGAAAGCTCTAAGAAAATAAAGAACTGGCGATGCTCCGCCCAACCACCATTTTAAGTTTTATATTACGCGAACTAATCCAAGCTTAAAGCCAAAATTGGTTTATTTATTATAAAAGCTAATATAACCTTAGCTCATAAAACCGTATTCATACTTAAATTAGAACCCTCCATAAAGTACTGATTCTTGTAATATCATAAATTTTTTCCTGTTTATCTTAATTCATAAAACACTGTTTAAAAAGCGACAAGGGGTTTATATTATTTTTGTTTACAATGACAAAATCAACATTTTAAATTTAAATGGAACACTTTTTCTAGATAACTTTAACAAGTGGTATTAATTACAAAATTTACTTATAAATGTCTTATTTTACTAGCATGCAACTTGATGCTGTTCGGATCTGAAGGTGTATACACGTTGCGTAACCACGGCGAAACTGGGAACTGCTCCATGCTTGCTGTTTCTCCAACCGCGGTCCGCGTTCTGGACCTTAACATCGGGCAGTCTATTAAAAAAGGAACGCTATTGAATGTGGAAACTGGAACCATTTCTCGTGTAAGAACGAAATTTTAGTAAATTTGAAAACTTATTTCCTTGAACCTGCACTGATATAAAATCTTTTTACGTTATTTTGTTTACGTTCTAGAGTATATTACTTAAAATTATATAAAAGACCTAAACTCAACTGTTAAGATCTGATCAGTAATAATAAAAGCGCGTGGATCATCCATTATTCTAATATATTCCGTTTTTACTTTCGGAATACATAAGTGCCTACAAATTTGTCGCTTCTTCGTTTTACTCCCGAGAATTTAAAAGAGGGAAAACTGAAAATATTTATATTTCTATAATTACGGTAGAAAATTTTAAATAATAATTATTCAAAATAAAACCTTAATATCTGATCTATATGTTATCTGGATGAATACATGTAATCTGAACCAAATAGCTTGTACTGAAATAAACATAAATATATAAAATATATATCTACAATACACATTTTAAGGTGTCAATAAATAAATCAATTTCCTTCCTTAATAATTTTATTATATACATTAAGATGTGAAGAAAAATTGTCATTCCTATCAGTGTAGGAACAAAATACAATCTAAGATGTAAATTAATCATTTTGAGCAGCGTGGTGGATTAAGCCCTTCCCTTCTCCAACATAGAGAAAACGGCGTATGTCCAGCTGTGGGGTGTTACAGGCTAAATCGTGATAATAGTTTTTACTACAAATTTGATATTTATCGAATAAGTAAAAATATGTAATCTTTTTCGGTGAAAATTACATTTGACACCTTTTACGGACCTTTTTTTATTGACTGTAATATGAATCAAATTGATTTTGTTATTTCCAAATGCATGAGAAATTATTCGTTATTAAATATTGGTAGATAAATATTTATTAAAACTTGTAACTATAAATAATTTATGTAAATACCTATGTACTTAAATAAATCAATCAATCATTACAGCCTATACAGTCCACTGCTGGACATAGGCCTCCACAAGTTTACGCCAAAAATAACGTGAACTCATGTGTTTTGCCCATAGTCACCACGCTGGGCAGGCGGGTTGGTGACCGCAGTACTGGTTTTGTCGCACCGAAGACGCTGCTGCCCGTCTTCGGGCAGCAGCGTATAAAAATCAAGCGGTAATAAATATATAATAATAATCAGCGTAAATAAATCAAGTATTTTACTAAAGTCGTAAATTTGAAAGTTTGTTAATGTGACTGGATTTTACTGAAATAATCCGTATTATTGAATGTTCCCAAAAAAGTCCACGGATCTATAACTGAATTAAATTTAACTAAATCAGCTTGTAACGTTTGCTCGTAACGTTTTAAAGGTCTCTTTCGCCAGATGTGTATATAGATCGGACAGAGATTAAATTGTTAGCCACACTGGTAAAAAAAAACTTAAATTAATTTGTATTTTATTCATACATAAATATTTATAACTCTCTATTTCCTTTTCTAAATTATATATCAAACGTGCAAGAGTAGATTTTTTGTGGTGTAATGAAAGTTCCTTTCAGCTTCCACTTGCATTATATTGTTTGAGAAGATTATCTTATTTGCAAAAGAAAATTTAATCATCCCGGTTCCCTCATCCCTACTCTTTATAGAAGCGCTTAGCAGCCCATATTTAATAATTATTTGTAAAAGTTAGAAAGACGCTTATAATGTATGTTGTAAACCAAAAAAAAAATTGTAAAAATGTTTTCGATAAAGAAAGTATCAAGATCTTGATCGGTTATCTAAACAGGGTACATTAAATGTCATCACAACTGAGTGAAGCGCTAGTAATTTGAACCTCTCACCTGATTATTATAATATGTATAATATAACTGATGTTTTTCTCTAACTCTTGAAATTTATTGTTTTATTGTGTTTTATTTGTCTCGGTTATTATCCCCCAATAATATTTGTCCTCATAATAATATCTTTCACACAAAACATGACAGACAGCGATCCGTTACATTTTTATTATATGTATTGATGAGGATGCGTTGGCGCAACGGTTACAGCACTGGTTTGTGGCTGTTGCGCTGGTGGTTGCGAGTTCGATAGCCGACATGAAAAACTATTGGCCATACAGATGTTTGCCGTGGTCTGGGTGTTTGTGCAGTCCTTGTGGGTTTTCTTACCCGTGCCTTGGAGAGCACGTTAAGCCGTTGGTCCCGGTTGTTATCATGTTCAGCCGATAGCGATCTTTACTCATAGTAGGGAATATATCCGCTAACCATGGTGGTGGATTAAGCTCTGATCCTTCTCCTACATGGGGAAAGAGCCATGCCCAGCAGTGGGATATTACAGGCCGAAGCGATTGTGTGGTCTTCTGAATTAAAATGACTTATTGATGCAGGTCTTTTAGATTATTTAGTGCTTAAAGTATGTACCTTTGTGTACCTTTTTTATAATATAAAACCTATTTGTGTATTTAATTAATTTTTTGAAAACTTAATGACTAAAACAACGGCTTGTTGGTTCTCATTCTCAGCATAAAATTCTTTACTTAAATATACTTTAAAATCACTTCACTATACAAAGCAGACAATATTTTTTAATAAATATAGTCAATCTGAAAAAATAACCACTAATTCAGAACGAACAGACGGTGAGAAGAACGGGCAAGAAAAACCCGAGTCTTTTTTTTTCTTTTTTTTTATCCTAAGATCCTCAGGTTATAGTTTTAGGGAAACAGAACTTTCAGAATTATTTTTTAAAAAACAGCCAATACAACTAACAAATAATAATATACCTCATCTCCACATCTTTGCTGCATTAGTATACCTATTTTTGTAGGTACTATATTCTAAATTTCTATACAGGTACAGATTACATCTGCCTGCTTGAATAAATTAACCCTTGTTTACATACGTTCGTTTGTCCAGTGCACAAAGCGTGGCCTTGTGGACTACGCGGATATTGGGGGAGCCAGCGGCCTTGACCACACCAAAATGGAAATCTACGACAGTATATGTGGTCTAGACTCGAACGAAGGTAATATTGAAAAACGATAATATTTAGACTATTTAGTTTGGGGTATTTATATTCCTCATGTTACAGTTTAATTGTTCTCGTTTTATTTGCGTAAAGATAATGAGAGGTTTGCTTCATGTTGGTCGTATATATATATATATCATGTCTATTTACATTCTTCTGTTTACGATATATAATAAGTAAGTATTTTAAACTCATTAGGGATTATAGTTAAGTTTTACAAGTGTTCATTAAATAATAATAGTTATAAGTAGGTAATTGTTTCGGCATGTTCATCCCGATAAATACAAGTAATACTATATAAAAAAATAAATATTGAAATATTGAAAATAATATTTAGTCAAGCACAACGAAAACGTGAATTATTTGTTGCTCTACGTATACCTAAACCACATCGACAACTCTACGTTTTAGAGAACTAAGAACAAGGATAATTGTGTGTTAACTTGTTAAGTAATGATAAAAATTATTATCACTTAATTATTACATATATTGTATATATATCTAATTATAAATACATTTTGAACAACAACGCACTCGCTTGAATCTGCTTCTAGACTGCGATGTAAATTATCTGTTGTGGCGTAGCAAAGATGTCGTGCCGTTATAGTGTAAAGTTACACTACGTTCGTGACACTACGAAGTGTATGTTTTAACAAGCATAAAGTACGCACTACGCTTGACATATAACAAAGACTGACTGATGGTTCACGTCTAAATGGAAGTAAACGAATAAAATAGCTTGAACAAAGGGAATTCTTATACTTTTAACTGAGATCGTTATACATTTTTTACACATTATTTTGAAAAAGTAAAACAATTTTAATTTCAATCTAAAAATAAAAGGAATGAAGATTTTATTTTCATTTTATAAGTAATTATTTAAATTCAAAATTATTTGTCGAATGTATTCTACATGCACTCGCGGCTTAAGTCCAATATAATTATATTAATTTAAACTGTTTTTGTTATCCCAGTTTTTGAATCAATAATTTTCTGATAAATTTTTCTCTCACCCAAATGAAAATGGCAATAACAAAATGAAATCATGACTTATGCACCTCTCGTAAAAGTATAATTAACCTCTCATCTTTCAATAAAAAAAAAAAAATAACCAATTCCTTCACAAAGGAGATCCTCACGACATCCTTTTGATTGATGTACCTTTGTGACCGCTTCGATAAGAAGTTATTGACTTTCTGAAACATGATTGATGTCACATGTGCTTTCCCTTTGATCTACCCACGCTGGGCAGTCCGATTTATCGATGGCCCAATAACAACAGGTCGAGAGAATTTAAATTTTCAGAGAGATTAGTATTAGATTAGTGTTCGTTTTTTTTTTTTTCATAATAGGAAATTGTCTCAGTTCGTATAATTTAAGCCATTTTTGTCACTGCATTTCATCGTTATAGTAAATTTATGCACCGATGTACAATGGGTTGATGTTCCGCTGAAGCACGTGTCATAATTTCTTCTAATAATTAGATTAAAGATTCTGTTCTATGTATCCAGTTGCTTTTAACACTTCTGTAAAAAATAATGCATGATGATATGCAATAATGTATATATTTTTTAATAAGAACAGTATAATCAGATTTTTTTAATTTATATATATATAAATAAATTTCGTGTCGCGATGTATGTGTGCGATAAGCTCCGAAACTACTAAACCAATTATTATTTTTATTAATTTTTGTAAGCATCTGTAATTTGGTCCAACTTGTTGTCAAATTGGACTTCTTAGATGGCGCTGCTATCGGCATGTAAGCAATCAAATTTGGTAGCTGTTTTTCGGGCAGGACAACGTTTGCCAGGTCCGCTAGTCATTATATAGTTTTCATTCGAATCCAATAGACATTTACCAATAATTGCTATGATGATACAACATTAGAATTAATGCCTAATGTCGCGTTATGTAGTCAAAAAAATACTTTCGTAATTTGTCAACGTCAACACAAACAAGAAATAATAAATATTTAAGTTATACAATAAAATACAACAAACTGTCTTATCTTTTAACAGCGATCTCTTCCTAACAACCAAGTTGAAGGAGCAGGCAAAAGGTGAAGAGAGTATATAGATTACAGAGTAAAAAAACTATATACACACAACTAAACAACCACTCATCGTATCACAAAGACTTAACACGTCTTTAGCGGTGCAAAAATTGTTTGGGCTATATGCAAAAAAATTGTTTGGGCTATATGTGGGCACACTGACAAGACCCTTAATATTTCGACGTCATTTCATTATTTAAAATCAGTCTTTAGTAGCCTGTCAGAATATCTTACTTTTATTTTATTATAGAAGAAAACGTGATCGCTTTATTATTTCATAATTTTCATTGTTAACGTCAACTTCAAGCTTTGCGAGACCTAAAAGCTTGTAAATTGAATCAACTCAAATAAAATTATGTTGCTATGCACATTATTCCAAAGTCAATATGTTATTATGTATTGGTAATTTTTGGGGTGTCACGTCTTCTTAAAATTAATAAAGATCTTTCCTTTAAGCAAAATTTTCAGGAAATATTCCATTAGTAAATATTAAACTACAAAAAATGATATTAATATATAAACATGACTTAGACGCGTTAAGCTACATTATTTATATACTTAGTAGTAAATCTATACAAATAAATAAAATGAGTGTCTGTTTGTAATATTAAAATAACTGCTTTTACTCAATGCAAGTGGATACACGGTACATATACCAAAATAACATTTTTTATAAATTTTGTCTGTCTGTCTGTCTGTTTGTTCTAGCTAATCTCTGAAACAGCTGGACCAATTTTAATGGCACTTTCACTAGTAGACAGCTGATTTAATAACGAGTAACCTGTATTTTAGAAATGTTTCTTAATGCTATGTTGTGTGAACAATAGCTTTTTTTGTTGAATTCCACGTGGATGAAGTCGCGGGCACAGCTAGCTTATGAATAATATATAACATTCTTGTTTGAGAAATGAGGTCGGACAAATGCCTTTTACGTCTGATGCCTCTTCGTAGTAAATTCTCTTTGTCTAAAGACAATATCATTGTCAAAGGTATTGACCATTTCTATTAGGTATTTCTAAGACGAGTGTAACTATAGGATCCATTTATTATTTTCCGTGTGCGCATCAACATTTGTAGGCACTATTTATTTTTAACCGACTTCAAAAAAGGAGGAGGTTACTCAAAAATATTGTATATATATATATATATATATATATATATATATATACACAGTCCGATGTACCGGTACGGGTACCGGGTACCGATTTTGATAATTCTTTTTTGTTGGAAAGGAGATATCCCTGGTGTGGTACCATGATAAGGAAACCAGGATCTGATGACGGAATCCCAGAGAAATCGAGGGAAACTCAAAATCCGCATAACTTTTTACTGGGTGTACCGATTTTGATAATTTTTAATTTAATCGAAAGCCGATGTTTATCATGTGGTCACATTTAAATTGCATCGAGATCTGATTAGAACTTTTGGAGTAATCTTTGATAATGCGTATTTACTTGACTAATTTTTCATCTACCAACGTTGTATTACTTGTAGATATAATTTGAAGTCGATTTTTTTTCGTTTGCGTGCAAACACAATTATATTTGTTTAAGTTAGAATCCACGATTTTATTCATTAGGTTATTTAAAAAATTTGTTTAGGTGATGTAAACTTCTTACACGCGAAGAACAAAAACAAAAAAATATAAAATTTTACAATTAATGCTCACAACGGTACAAACTCGTAAACTTTATTATACTTTTAATAATTACTGTTTAGTATTATAACAGAATTCTATTAAAATACTCTATTTAATATTTTGAATTTTATTTCTATTCCTCAATTGTATCTATCTATATGTTCGTAGTCTACTCTTTTTAATTTTACGATATTGTCAAGACAATGTTTTTATAGATGACAATTAAAAAAAATTGATACGTGCACAATAGAAAATATTGCAGTGCCAAGTTTGTCTGGGTCATTATAGTAGTCACCATAAAATTGTGTCCAAATTTTGTACGTCACTCAAGAGCTACATTCACAATAGTAATACAATTTGGGAAACTATTTTGGAATGATACGTGGACGAAAATACAATCAGAATTCTGTATGAAGGCGTTTATTTCACATTTCCAAAACACGGTGAATGAATACGGTATGCGTGAAAATGCGTTTCAAACAACGTTTTGAATTAACATTCGGGTATCTCTGTAGCGGAAATGTACTGTTTCACACAACAATTGTCAGTTTTAATTGAATTTAGTTACTAACATAGTCTTACATTAATAAATTAGTGAGAAATCTAATTTTTATAAGTATATCTCTCAAATTGTATTACAAACAAAGAATGGTGTAAAAAATGAGTTTATCTTAAGAGGAGTGATTAATTTTCTGTATATTTTTAACTATCAAATGTACTTTTTAACCGACTTCCAAAAAAGGAGGAGGTTCTCAATTCGACTGTATTTTTTTTTAATGTATGTTACATCAGAACTTTTGCCCGTGTGGACCGATTTCGACAAATTTTCTTTTAATCGAAAGGTGGTGCGTGCCAATTGGTCCCATTTAAATTTATTTGAGATCTAACAACTACTTTTCGAGCTATATCTCATAATGCATTTTTACTTGACGCTTTTTTCGTCGACCTACGTTGTATTATACCGCATAACTTTCTACTGGATGTACCGATTTTGATAATTCTTTTTTTGTTGGAAAGGAGATATCCCAAGTTTAGTACCATGATAAGGAAACCAGGATCTAATGATGGAATCTTAGAGAAATCGAGGGAAACTCTTGAAAATCCGCAATAACTTTTTACTAGGTGTACCGATTTTGATAATTCTTTTTTTGTTGGAAAGGAGATATCCCTAGTTTAGTACCTTGATAAGAAAACCAGGATCTGATGATGGGATCTCAGAGAAATCGAGGGAACTTCTTGAAAATCCGCAATAACTTTTTATTAGGTGTACCGATTTTAATGATTTTTAATTTAATCGAAAGCCGATGTTTATCATGTGGTCACATTTAAATTTCATCGAGATCTGATAACTACTTTTAGAGTAATCTTTGATATTGCGTTGTTACTTGACTATTTTTTCGTCGATCTACGTTGTATTACTCGTCGATGTAATTGAAGTCGGTTTTTTTTTCGTTTGAGAGCAAACACAATTATACGAGTAACGTGTTTATTTTATCAGAATATAAATGTTTTAATTTTCTATTTAGTAGAAGGGTCTCATTTAAAAAAAGAAGAAAGACAGAATAAGAACTGAATCTACCAGGTGAACTAATACGGATCGACTTATTCTAAAACATTTAAATTTTGCTCTCGACCGACAAGATTGGATTTTTTACAGAATTTAAATTAAAAAAAATATCTTTACTTAATTCCTGTCAATGATTTACCTAAACTATTGATGCAAGTGTGATCCTATTATCACGGGTAGTAATTAAATTCGCGATACTTTTTACCAAAACATATATTTAACGTCAATAATCATTTTTATGATGAAATGTATATTTCTCTTTTTTCAGCGCATCGTCCAATACTAATCGCGTGCGAGGACACAGTCGTCCGACTGGTCTCCAGCGGGAGATACCAGAATTCGATCACCGTGGCATTCTCTTCACTTCCCTTCGAACACTATGAACACGCTGATTTGATCTGCGGAATTAATGATATTTAAACGCACAGTCATTAACCTGGACATCGCTTTGACTCTGGCGACTTAAGATGTTCTCGCCTTTGATCCCTTGTAAATCCTAAGTACGAATTGTTTATTGAACATATAAAAAAAATCTTATATAAAATGCTAAATTTTATTTTATATTGTTAAAAAAATATAAAAGAATGACGTAAATTGCATGTTTCCGGAATTCAAAACTTGTCTCATATTTAAAATAAAATATGGATGTTAAAAAAATTATATTTTATGCTATTAGACTGAATTATGTATATGTTATTAGTTTATCTCATCACTAAATATTCGATAAGTGGCAAATTTTCCTTAACTATCTATACTGTATAAGATTAATATAGTGATTTAAAATAATTTTCAAAGTAGAAATAGCATACTTACAAAATTACTTTGTAATTCTAAATGTATTCTCACGTAACGTACTTCAGAAATAAACGTAGAAACTGTATGTATCTAGTCAATCGGTTAAGACGGGTAGATATTTCCCAGCCGCCAAATAAATAAGGTAGTTTATATCGAAGCATTTGTTTAATTTTATCTTTGGATGATATATTTATTGAATTATTATGTTTTCAACGAGAATTTGTTTTTTATTTCTCCCTTTTAAAAGTAAAATTTTATGTGAAAAAGAAATAGTGCTTGTAAAAATTTGTATCTACACTATACTGATCTTTGTAGTGATCTGAGCATGTGTGTTGCATTATGTATACATTCGTGTCTTTGTATATAGTTAGAGCGCACATTTTAACCCTTAGAGAGTGATGTTTAATAAAATGTGTCACTATATGAAATTATTTCAAATAACAAAACCCTTCAACAACTTTTCATTCCTATGTGTAAGTATTACAATTTTATTGAAATATTTAAAGTAATATTTAAGTTGATGTGTGTGTATAATAAGTAAATAACTAAACATTTTTTAATATCATATCAAAAATCGACCGTTGATATTAAAAACATATTTAGAATTTCCTAATGTGTGGGTGACACAAAAATAAAATCGTACAAAGTAAATAACTGTTCTTCCATGGGTTTATGGTTAAATGAAATTATGTTACACGGAACGTATTAAAGTTAATAATTACTTCTAACTTTTATCTGAGCAAGAACTGACTCAAAGTTTTTTAATATCATTAACAAGATGGGGAACGATTTAGCGTCTTTAAAAAAGAAGAAATTTTGTTAATACGAGTGTGTATATGCCTCATTATATTTTTTATCTTTTAAGAATCGATTTTAATTTTCGTGGCCAAAACAATAAAAGTATTGAATAATATTGGCAAATACGAATTCCCGGGGATTGAAAATATTAATAGGCATAACGACATATATGTAGGTCTATCTTGCAAAAATCAAACGTTATCCTCAAAAATTAATGCCAATTTTTTTACTGCTGCGTTGATACTGGCTGCACGAAATCAAAAATTACTAAACTTCAAAGGCACTATGGAATCGTCGTATTAAACTTATAGCAGCGGGAGGCAGATATGAACGGAAGAATCGTTAACACACCAGCAAGGGTACCTTTTAACTTCGGTTTGTGAATGATATAGCTATAATGACATGAAATGTACGAGACATCAACACTCAATGATTTAAAAATTAAAATTTGAGTGTATGTATGCATGACATTAAATCCAACGAGGTAAGTCCATTATAGAAAATAAGGTCAACTGCCGAAATCAGCTCGCGTTTGAGAAGTTTCGCGAATTTTTCGCGAAGTTTTCTTAAGCATTCATTTCGCTATTGATCTGTGACTATGATAGAGTTGTGTTGAATGTTCCTCAGACTTATCAGGTATTTTTATTATTATACGTGTTATTCATTACGTTACAGGGTACGTTGTAGTAGTAAAGCAATAAGCAATACTAAATACTGTTTTAAATTCAAGAGAATTATACATACTATGCAGGGGAAAAGTGTACGAGATGATCCTATGAGGCACAAATATCATAAAATATATATAATTCTCATGTCACAATGTTAGTTAAAATACTCCTTTGAAACGGCTGGACCGATGTTTATGAAATTTTGTGTGCATATCGGGTAGGTCTGAAAATCGGCCAACATCTATTTTTCATACTCCTAAGTTATAAGGCGGGGAGGATTAAGGTGGTTAAATAGCATATATGGCAAAACAAGGTTTGTGTGTGTGTGTGTGTGTGTGTGTGTGTGTGTGTGTGTCTGTGTCTGTGTGTGTATTATGGGTTCTAAAATGTTACCTGAAATAAAGATTTACTATTTTTTTTTTTTGATAAAGTTGATTTAAAGCTTATAAGTATTTATAGGCAAAAATCTCGCTGCAAAATTATTACTTTCATCACGTCGATAATCAAACTCCGATATCTAAAAACCTTTACAAATCGGCAAATACTTCGATAATCGGGTGCCAGTCAAAAAGTGCCCACAAATACTTTTAACTAAAATGATTTTAGTTAATTTGCCGAAAAATTTTATTCACTTCTTAACTTAGATCAACTAGAGATCAACTCGTACATCTTTCCCCCAATTAAAGTAATTATAAATATTCCATTCAAAAGTGTTATAATTTCACAGAAAATTAACAAAGCAGCTAAGTTTTGCAGTACTATAGATATATAGTACAATTCAAAAAAAAGCTATGCCTAAAGTAAGTTCATCACGTAAGAGGCCAAGATCTAAAGAGCTCTAGGACTGTTAAGTAAAATTTATGTTTTTTTTTTAATCTTTTATTTAATGGGAGTTTAATCACTTAGTGATTATGTCACCCCCGTAACATAAATTATACAAAGTGACAACAACAAAAACATAGGCATATAAAAATAAGTAACATTATACTTAGTTAAAAAAAAAGATAATAATAATAAGCCACGGACCAAGAACAAAGCCGCAGTTATGTGTGATTTGTTCTTGGTCCCCCGCATATCCTAACTTTTGACACAATATGATTGATCTAACCTTAATTATTCTCTTAGATATACAGCAAATAACATCCTGCACAGCACCCTAGCATCCTCCGAAAAGGGAGAGGCCAAGGCACTGTTGCAAGCCCCTACATCTGATCCCCAGCCTAGCCTTGTTTCTCCGACTCGTTCCGGTCACACTACATCAACACATGATAAACATCCTCAATGACATCACAAACTGGACAATTTGAAGAATCAGTTTTTCCCATTAAATGTATGAACTTGTTGGATGGAATGTGACCAGTACGCATTCTCAACAAAGCGGCTCAGACTGTACTGTTTTATACCAAATAACTTTCAATCGCGAACGCTCGTCAAAATACTCGCGCCATTTGGATCTACAGAGTGTTTTTAAGTTACTAAACCAATCTGAGTGTAACGGCAAAATTTTTGTTATAATTGGAAATTTCAAATTATAGCAGTTACAACTTTTTAACTGTTTGAATGAATTGCAAATTACCTTTAATTACTTTAGAACCTTTACAGCTCAAAGGTGTAAGTGGTGTTTATTAACGAATAAAGTTGAATGTAGTTTTGAATTTCGTTCGCGGTGAAATTTATACTTACACTACATGTTTCCCGCAACGTCATCTGCATTTCATGATTAGTTAATAAACGTTTATCTTTTTAAATTCATCAGTCTACGTTTAATTATAAAGCAAAGAATAATTTATAGTTTTTGGAGTTACTCCAGCCCATCTGAATAACATACTGTGTACGTCAATTGCCGTGTACCTAGAGAAGAACTCCAACCATACTTGAACCTCCTATAGTGTCGAACGTCTAGGGCAACCCAACAGATTAGTAAAAATTTCTTCATCTTGATGTTCTCGTCGTACTGACACGACTACGTACGTACTACACGCCAAAAATGGCGTGAACTCATGTGTTTTGCCCATAGTCACCACGCTGGGCAGGCGGTTTGGTGACCGCAGGATTGGTTTTGTCGCACCGAAGACGTTGCTGCCCGTCTTCGGCTTGTGTATTTCAAAACCAAAGAATTACTTAGGTAAGGTGAAATAAAACTAGGTTAGTTTTAATTAAAATTTATTGAATAATTGTCTGAGTAAGGTTGTTATTTGATATTTAAACCAAACCATTATGACTATATTCTAAAATATTCCGATAAAAATATTTGCCTTTACTACAGTGAAATAAATTATCGTGTCAATGTACAGTAATCTACGCGTTACTGGACTTTTTTAAGTTTATATTTTCTTAATAATTTCTACAACAAAGGTAAAATGAATTAAATAGTGGTATACATATTTATTTATAATTAAATATAATAATACCTTTATATACAAATTAATAATGCAGTACGTATAATTATATTTTTAGCAAAATTATTTTAAACAAATTAAAACTTTCATAACTTTTACTGTAGATCACTGTACATTCTATTTAAGAATAGTCTTATTTATTCAAAATTTTATTTCTCTATTTCAAAATTATATATAGATGAGACTAAGATAAACGGATAGATCTAAAGCGTCATAGCACACAATTTTGAAATCCAAAGTTATTAACATATATTGTCAATGTCATTTGCATTTCAGTTTTTATATGTTATTTATATGAATAAGTGCACACCTATATGTATACGTTACATAGCACCTATTTTTAAGCAATACCTACCAGATTCTGAAACATTTATATTTTGTTTCTTAACATTAAATTATAGATATAACGATATCTATAATATTATGGTTGATAGACGAAAGTGTACATTCAACAATGGGTTTTATTACAAAACATAAAAGAATAAATGAAAGACGCTACTTATATAATATATAATTAAAAATAACTGATTTATCGTAGGTATAACAGGTCACAATGTCTCTTCCTGTTGTTGTCAATTTGGTCTTGCTTTAACGGGTAGTGGAACATTTTTTTAAATGAAAGATACGTTATTGTCGAAATGTAGAATGCGTTTTAAAAATCCTGTTACTATTCATTTAGTAACGGTTACATTTCTTGGCCATATTATATTGCATGAAACAAAATAATAAAAATACATCTTTCTTTGTATTACTAGACACAGAAATCAGACTATTGTATTTAAACATAAATGCAACTAGTTTGGTCTTCTGATATCGCAATTATAAATTTATAGTTCAGATATAAAGTTTAATACAGACACACTAAATAAGAATAAATACGAATAAAAAGTCAAAAAAGAGGTCATCAACCATAACATCAACATCAACCATAACATCATATTTAAGAAAATATTTACATTTACGTTACATTTTATATATTTACGTAAAAATGATTAGAAATTAAGTGCATTTGTATTATCGAAAGTAACATTTACATAAAATTATATTCTTATATAATTTGCTTCGAAAAATATATTTAAATTATTTTTATTCATAATTTCATCAAAAAAATCTTTTCGGGCCCGACTGTTTCACTTCAAAAAACAGTTTAGCAGTGTTATTAGGTGAACAGAAATAAACGTCACGCTTTTACCAAACACTTTCGTGATTAGAAATTAATGTTATATTCCGTAATGTAAATTGACATACAAATCAGTATGCGTGATTTATAGCAGAGGGTTCATTAAATTTAATCAAACTGCAATCGCACGAGCAATTACGCGATAAATATTAATTCATCATACGGTCGTCAATCGAAATCAATGATCTCTTGCGTATGTTCAAATACATTTTCCGATAACGCCCAAATCAGTCCAGTAGCAATTACTGGTATTAGTATCTTAGGTAGCAGATTGTAATTTGAAAACATATGAGTCCATTATTCTTATTTTCAGGCTAATTAAAGTTATTAAAAAGCGATTACAAATCTTACCGTAACGATAGCAATCCTCAACCCACCGATACAAAGTTGGCATTGATTTATAATATCAATGGGACTAGTCTGCATGTTAGAACACTAAATTTTGAAACAATATACTCGTAAAGCAAACCTGAAGTGATCGATTGCAATTGTCAATCGTATTACGTCATTGACAATTCTGATTGAAGAATGTCGATGCAATTTTCAAGCGATTAGTCAATATAAATATTGTTCTCAGTTTGATTTCACTTACTCGAGTATTGACAATAAATTGGAACTTTAAAAATTAATCGTTAATCATTATATAATTTCTCATCAATACCGTTTTATTTGACAATCACAACTATTTGCAATTAATTGTCAATCACGTACAATCGGCAACAGCAATCGAAAGTCACCGGTATGCTTATTTTTTATTACAAATGTATTGTTTTGATTTGTTTTATTGTTGTCTGTTTTACACATATTGCAGTGTGGTTACGGCAATGAAGAATATAACCACCCTCTCTCTTCCCGTGGGTGTCGTAAGAGGCGACTAAGGGATAGCACAGTTTCGCTACAACCTTGGAACTCAAAAAGCCGACCGATGGCGGGATAACCATCCAACTGCTGGCTTTGAATTACACAGGCCGAAGACGGGCAGCAGTGTCTTCGGTGCAAAAAGCCAGCCCTGCGGTCACCAACCCGCCTGCCCAGCGTGGTGACTATGGGCAAAACACATGAGTTCACGCCATTTTTGGCGCGAACTTGTGGAGGCCTATGTCCAGCAGTGGACTGTGATAGGCTGAAATGACGATGATGATGATGATGATGATGATGATGATATTATACATTTATACGAATATGAACGTAGTCTCGCTGTAAATTACTGGCTTTAATTACGTTTTACTTTGATGACTTTCTATATAAATACTTCATTAGTTAATATAAGTTAGAAATTGAAATTAAAAAAAAATATTTCATATTGTTACTATATTTATTAACAATGTTTTCAACAGTGTTAGAATACGAAAAACAACAACCAAAACATTTTTATGTTATATTTGAGTTTAAGCCAAGTAAATTAATCTCCTTTTTATAGTCTTTTTTATCAATTTTGTTATATATGTGCCGTCTGCCTTTTAGGATTTCCATACCAATAAGACTAAATATATACTTCTAAAGTTTTTAACACACTTTGATGTAACAAATCAGTAAAAAAAATGCAACGAGGAGAATATTATATTGACGCTTTTGAAATTGTAATTCATGTGAACAGTATAACGAAAGTAACCGACATAGCCCACAGAATCAGCAAGTTAAAGTGGCAGTGGTCATCTGTGTCGCAGGACCGATGCCCGTTGGAGCAGACGGGTCTTGGAGTGGAGACTGCGTCTTAGCAAACGAATTAGGTAAGACTGCCTGTGTAGGTTGGATGAGGATTGCGAAAACTTGGGATGTCTGGCGCGAACTTGGGGACGCCTATGTCCAGCAGTAGACTGCAATAGGTTGAACTGACTGACTGACTGTGAATTTGTATACTTGTGTATGGGTGGTTAGTAAGTGGTTACGTTATGAAAATGACATGTCTGTATCAAACTATCTTGTTAAAAAAATAAATAGTCCTACATCGATAAGATCATATGTATGGAACCTTCCATGCGAGTCTTATCGATATTGTTTGTTTTTATTGAACACCCAATTGTTCTTTACCATACAAATACATTTTAATATATATTTTAATGTAACAAATTCTTTAAAAGAGAAACCATAAAGTAACACCAGTGATTACATATAAAAATAAATGTTATTTAAATTTCTAGATCGCATAGTAGTCGCCTATTTAGTAGATATATCATCAAGCCGATCTAACACAAACATCAATATCGCGTAACACATAAAAGCTTATACAAATAACATCAAACATTTAATCTCTAACAAAGAATACTTTTTCTAAGGAACTACACATTCATTTAGTGAGGATTATGTTTTGAGTAATTAAGAAGGAATGCCTTAATTCTTACAATAATAATTATATATAATCGATTAAATAGTAACTTTGTAGCTATTATAAAAAAAAGTTCCATAAAAATAAATATTTAAATCAATTTTTTAAGATGAAATCAGTTACTTTATTTGAGTTGTTTATTACCTACTACTACCTTAATAATCATCATTTAATAATTTTACATTTACGTAATAAACACTAAATAAATTACTAAACTATACACCGAAGTGGAACTGCCGCTAAAATGTGCGAACATATATATTAAATAAACTATATTTAATAATATTCTATCAATAACATATAATACAAACGAGTTAAAAATTATAATACGAGATTCTAATAAAAATCCCGTTTATTTCTAGTACATATATTTCTTAAAATATCAACGAAGATTAATTTATAATTATTATTCACAAATTTAATATAATTAGCTTGACGATTATTTTAATGTAGGTTAGTGATGTAGTTTTAGGCCAGTAAATAAAACTATTAAGAAACAGACAACTCTATATATATATTTATTTTTTAATATTAATCAAGGAATATGTATATTTTAATGTAGATCGAAATAAAATAAAGATAGTCTATGAATACTTTTTTGACGTTCTACGGCAAAGTCATCATTGCTGGTATGTTACGTATATATATATTTTTTTCTGTTTTATGATATTTTTTTGAAGTCTTAACTTTTAAATACTGAGTAACAATGTATACAGTGAGTAATTTAATGACAAATAACTAATTACGGGATGATGCTGATAGTAGTAATACGCTACCATTATATTTGTTTTATCACTTTACATCTTATATTTAACTAATTAAAGCTATCCCATACAACTTCTCAAATTGTGCTCAATTCGACGAAAAAGCGAGGTGGTGCGTCTTTTATCAGAACCGTGTACTAATCGAAAAGGAATACTTCCTTTGAAACATCTATGTAGTGTCAGACAGATTAACAGATGTGTGTGTGAATTTACATAACGTGCTTATAAAAGCTTAGTTTACAACTTTCTAATGTGATAACTACCAAATATTCATTATTTTACAGCGACATTTTACATGACCAACATTACAGTGTCGAACTAATCAATGACAATAGTTTGAGCACACATAGACGATTTTCCAAAAAATATTTGAGTAATACACTAATCATTTTAAATATAATACTTTCATTGATCAGCAATATACGGATAAGATGAATGGCACAATATTTTTGTAAACCTTTTTGTTATGTTTTAAACTCTTCCAAGATAGTAATTGACAATTACATATAAATATTTATTTATCGCTAATGTTTTTTATATTATAAATACCATGTTTAATTTTTTTTAATAAATTCATAAGATTATTTCCTTTATAGCATTGTTATGCTTCTGATTATGTCGGTTCAAGAGCGCTACTTCTTAAGGGTTAACTGCCTGTATTTTATATCAACACAGGTATAAAATAAAGTTAAAACTATTAAAACAAGTATTCATAGTATGTCCGAGAAATAATTTTGTTTATTTATAAAATTAATACTATAAATAAAAAAGCAGATTTTTTTATTTTATTTTGAATATTTTTTCGAAATGAAAATTAAACAAATAATTTAAAACTTTATTGTACTCTAATCTAAACATTACTACGTTATTTCCACATATTACTATGGAAATATTACGCACGGCAGTGCTTTTTCAACCAATTTATTTACGTACGTAGCTTGGTTATAATATTAAGGTACAACATATATGTCCCATACACATACATAGAAAAGTTTATATTATCGGAATATCGCGTCCTAATCGTAAGAAGTGTGATTTACAAAATATAGTTTTATATATATATGAAGTCATAAGAATTGGATTTCATAAGATAATCGAGTGGTACGTGTTGATAGCATCCTAAATAGTAAAAAATATATTGCTAAAAATTCGTCGCACACCGTACATACTCCTTTCTATACACATATAATATAAAATTCTAAAATTTCGCTCTAATTAAGATATGTATTGTTTGCTATTCAAGCAGAGGCACACATTGATATGTATAGTGATATAGTCAATGTTACGTTAAAGCTCAGCGACGCTTCAACGATTAAAGCCGATGTGTTAATTTTTTTTTCTAATAAAACTAACACACACATAAACGGTGTCAGTAATCAAACCGACCACGAACTAAATATTACACCCAACGATACCTACAATTCTACTAGGTAGAGGAACATTGTGAAAACTAACCACTTAAGCATCTACTCCGTTCTCTTATGCAAGTAAATATAGATATTATAAAATATCATTTATCTTATAATATAATTTACGCATTTTCAACTGGACCGTCAAAGAAAACTAACTGTAAGAATAAGGGGTACGTAAATATTTTCAAGAATGTCGATTGGCTTCTTGCATTACGAATAAATTAATATTTGATCTGAATTATTAGAATAATTGTGATCATCAATATTTGTTTGTAAATTAAATTTTTAAGTTTGGAATAATTTATAGTGCCACCGTAGTCGCCAGCGCTGTGAGAAGAATGATAGGTAGAGTGGTACCAGCAACGCTTGAATAGGGCCCTGTGACAGCTCCATCGCACGGGGCGTGCTCCAATTCTGGAAAATTACGTTTAATATTATGAGTTAAGTCATATAACCTTGTATTAAGGAAATCAACGGTAAGTATTGGTTTACCTATTGGTGCCATAAATGTAAAAAAAAATCCTATTGGATCATATTAATTTAAAGCAATATTTGATGAGTCTGATGAATAAACATAAAGTATTAAAAAAAAACATCTATAGTAGATGTGTTCACAATAATAAAAAATAAGCACGTTAAATAAATAATATTCAAATAAAGTGAACGAAATAGTCGTGCTACTTGTGGGACTATTTTTCAATTCATTTATATGTTATAAAGTTGGGTAATATATCATCACGATGATACTATGCCCTGTCCCATACCCAAAGGTTGTCTGGAAGAAATCGCTCTTTTAGCGATAAGACCGCCTTTGTACATCTTCCTCTAATTGTACTACTTTTGTTTGTAACTTTTAATGGTGTGCAATAAAGAAGTTTTGTTTGTTTCTTTTAATGGTGTGCAATATTATTATTATTATTATTACATAGTAATGGAGCAGTAAACTAAAAAACGGGTACACATCAAAAATACGCTGCTTGTATATTTATGTCAGTTCAGTGTCAGTCAGTTAGATTTAAAACAAGTCAAGTTTAAGTCAGTCAATATTTTGGAAAATTTACGAATAAAAATATAAAAAGTGAAGGTCAAAATGATTTCCACGAACATGAGTAATCACCTGAACACGACAGAACCCGACCTTAAACCGGTTTCGCGAACCGACTATAGCATCTGTTTCTTATCAAAATTCGCATTCTTGATAATTTGGATATTGTAAAAAACTAGTTAAAGTATTGGAAGTCACCGCCCAGTTCTGAGTTTTATAAGAAATCAAAGTTATATCTATTTAAGAATATGTTTTTATACTGTTTTCAGTAAACCTATAAAATAAAATTTTATTCTAGATAAGAATAAAGCGTAATTTTATATATAAGTGGAAAAGATTTTAAAATAACGACAAGTATAACATAATTTTTACGCATATATTACACGAAAATCGCAATACATGTTTAAAAATTTCCTTTCCATTTCTTAAAAGAATTTTTAATAAATAGAAAATTAAACTTTTTATTTTTATAATGCACTATACATCATATTATAAACTAAAACTCTGCTATATATTTACTATTAAGATAAAAAATACTTTATTACCACTAAGCTTGTTCAGGAAATCGTTCCAGAAAGCACAGGCAGACGCTCGTGGGCCGCGCGGTCCCGCTGGACCGCTTGTACCGTCAGCTGTATATGTGTAGTAGTGGGGCGATGACCGCGAATACAGCGGCCATTTCTCATCGGGCTTGTGCGGTTTCCTGCAATAACAGAATAATACACTAGTGCAATTGAAGCAGAAACTAGTTATATAAACCACGTGTAATACAAATTCTTGTCACGAGAAATGAAATAAACAATCTCTCGCTAATCTAAACTTATCTATTTAATAATTTATTTATTTGTATGTTGGCACCTGTGCTGTTGTAGGCAATTGGCAAAAGATTTATAAGCAACAGATGCACCGATCGTTTTATACACGTTAGAACGAATCGAGTAACAGAATGAGTGAGGGTGGGTGACTATCGAACGATGTGCTAGGTGGCGTGATCGGTGCATCTGTTGTTTATAAATCTCTTGCTAATTGCTTACGACAGCACAGATGCCAACATATACATTACTAAAAATATATAAAAATTGATAATATGCATTTCTAAAAAATTAACCAAGCTTATTTTAAGGATGTCGCACTTGCTAAGCACATAACATCGGTGTATTTACAGACTGCTCCGAATCAAATGATACTTTTATTTTCTTTAACCTTTACAAAAAACAGTTCCCAATGATTTATTGACATATAATAAAATAGTAATAGGCCCAAACGCAATTGACAAAGAAATTAATTTTTATCAAAGCTTAATATATATTAAGGAGAGAAATAAAGTGATACAAATGATAAATTTATACAAAAGTTAAAACGATATTCAATTACCAATTAAATTTAAAAAATGAAATAGAAAGGCGATTATATCAATAAAAATAATATTGCGTTACCAATTAATAAATTATATACTAGTCATTATACGGTATATAATAGGACGAGGAAAAAGTATTTTCGTCTTTTCTAGTAAAAAGTTTCAATAAAATCTCTTTGGTTGTATTGTGTGTAACTAGCTGGTTTTGAGACCATAAAAGGTGACATAAAAAATGAAATTTAAAAGTAAACAACTGTTTCCCGCCTTTTTCACATGTTTTTCTGTCCACCAAAATGGGTGAATACCCTTTTCGCACTTTTCGCACTTTTTCCCTTTTTTAAAGTAAAAAGTCCGATATAGGTCCCAAAAATAATTGTGACTTTTATGGACCTAATGTTGTGTCAGTAAGAGTAGCCAAAATTAGTTTCAAAGTTTTCAATCAGGAAATTTTGATGTCAAAGATGCATTTCGGTCTGGTCGCCCAGTTACGGATAAACGTGACGACATTTTTTTAAAAGTGAGTAAAAAGTTAAAGTGAGTTTGAGTAATTATGATATAGCTGGAGATCTGAGAATTGACTGTTAAGCAGTTTTGACCCATTCGCAAAAGGCTGGCTATACAAAAAAAACTCGATATATGGGTGAACTCACTGAATGAAACGCAATGAACCGTATATTCATTTGCGATTCTTTCTTAAGACGTAATGAAAAACTCTTCTTTTAGCAAATTAAGATTTGTTAAATCGTGTTTTGTAGCACTTTTCAAAAACTAAAGACCGTTTTCTGCTCAGGTAATATTTTTTTTGATTATATTATTGTTTTGAAAATTATTTTTTTGTAATTTAAGTACTTTATCTAAATATGACTGAAAGATACAACCAAGACTTGTGAAATCGTAAAAAATACAATTGAATTGAGAACTTCCTCCTTTTTTGAAGTCGGTTAAAAATAGCACTAAGGAAACTCTACATACATTTAATATTTTATACTAGCTTCCGCCGCTTCACCCGTGAGGACTTTATCTGATCTATTTTCACTATTTAAAACATAGCTTTAATCACTCAGTGATAACGTAACGTAACGTAACTATTTGTGTAGAAATTTTTAAAATTAATCAAGGATTACAAATTTTTAGTAAGGTTCAAGTATTTGTCAAGTTGTTTTCTGCTTCGAAATACCCAGTATGCTACTACTACCGTATATACAACTACAATAAATAAATGAAGTGATATACTTACCCAGTCAAAGCGAATCTTGTAAAAGATTGCATGATGTGAGAAGCCAGATCACGCTCTCGAGTGTGGTACTGTAATGACATATTCAAAGGATGTCCGAAAACGTATTCCATTTCATCACCGTGCATCACGCCCATCCATTCGCCCCAAAGACTGGTGCTTGTACGCTGAAATATGAAAAATTAAGGTCATAACACTTTTTTGGAACTTATTAGTTAATGGAGTAATTTTATAAGTAGGTAGATTTAGGGGTTTTTCCCACGGAAGTCGCAATCCTCTCAAAATGTGTATACCATGTGTTTGTAGCGTGTGTGCTACCTTCGAAAATCCATTCATAATGACAGTGTTCAGCATTTACTATGTTAGAGTTACAGACATTATAGTAAAAAAAGCAAACAAAAAATTAAAGAAGAATACTATCACAAAAGTTACTGCAGAACTACATTTTTCTAAGTTTGAGCTTCTTCGATAAATCATTAAGAAATTATGTAATAAGTTAATGATTATTGAAGCGTAATTTTGAATTAATTGTACAAAAATAATGTTTAAATGTAGAGGTTAATAATTAATTTTGAAATGTAAAGAAAACAAAGCATGTGACTGAAATCTATTAGTAAATTTACTTAACAATTGAAAGTCAATTTCGTCCGGGGATTAAAGTTGGATTAAGCTAAAATAATAGAATCACCGACTCTCTTGGTGAAATCAAAACACGGTACACCTACGTAGCAAAGTTTGTAGGATTCGAACAGGTAAAGTTAATATTATATAATAAGCATCAAAAGTTTCTCTGACAATGAGATTAATAATAATTTCATAACATTTAGGGATTTATTTCATTGGAATTTACATGATCTGTTTTTCCGTTCAGTTGAATTACTGTCAGCTAAAATCAAGTAACGGAAATAATAAAAATCAATTTTCAAGTAAATGACGGAAAACATGTAACTAAAATAAGTTAAGTTTTTACGTAACACAAGTCATTTTTTTTGCAAAATGTACTCCTTCAAGTAGAAAGGTAACATAACACAAAAAATAACAAAATTACGATTACATTTACATCAGCCCAAAGTTTTGTGACACAAATTATTATTAACCAAAAAGAATCTGGGCCCTTGGGAGAGGCGTGGCTCAAAAGCTCGCCTGGCGTTAAAATTGTTAACTAGTGATTGTACGATTACAGTGACACGTCGTTTTAAAAAAAGAATTAATCTATAGAAATTAAATTAAATTTGAGTGTCTGTTTGTAATATTAAAATAACCGCTTTTTACTAAATGAATATGGATGTACTGATACACTGTACATATACCAAAATAACATTTTGTTCCGGCTAATCTCTGAAACGGTTGGACCGATTTTGACGGGACTTTCACTAGCGGATTGCTGATGTATTAGGGAGTAACTTAGCTACTTTTATTTTAAAAATTTATTTATTTTATAGCTCTGAGAACTGAACAAAATTTTTTTTATTAAATTTCATGCGGACGAAGTCGCAGGCAAAGCTAGTTACGAAATAAAAATTAATGGAGCTTTCAAAAAAAAATGACTCTCTAATAGTAGAATTTTTTCGGGTGGAGAAAATATAATTCTGTGCCCTCTGTGACAAGTGATACAAGTCGAAAATCAACATTTTATAGAAAATCAAAGACAAGTTTATTCTTCTAGTTAAATTCTTTATCGATTACATTTATGCCTTGTATTTTATTATATCTCTGATCCTTCTCCTACATGGGGAAAGAGGCCTATGTAAAGTAGTGGGATATTACAGGCTGAAGCGAAGATTTTATTATATGTTAACTAGTTGACCCCGCAAACGTTATTTTGCCATATATGTTATTAACCCCCCTTAATCACCCCTCCTTATAACTTAGGGGTGTGAAAAATAGATTTTGGCCGATTCTCAGACCTACCTGATATGCACACAAAATTTCATAAAAATCGGTCCAGCCGTTTCGGAGGAGTATTGTAACTAACATCGTCAGACAAAATTTTTATATATAAGGCTAACTGACCCCGCAAACGTTTTTTGCCATATATGTCATTAACCCTCTTAACCTCCTTCCCCTTATAAGTTAGGGGTATGAAAAATAGATGCTGGCCGGTTCTCAGACCTACCCGATATGCACACAAAATTTCATAAAAATCGGTCCAGCCGTTTCGAAGGAGTATTTTAACTAACACTGTGACACGAGAATTTTATATACATTGGAAAAATAAACCATTGGGTACTGTTTTTTTTTGTGAAGATTAAAGAAAAATAAAAATATCATTTGATACCTACCATGTTATGTTATACTTACAAGAAAGAAGGTAATCGAATAGATGTGATAGTGATGTTATTTTCCGCATTCGAAGAACTTATACACAAGCATTATGTCTATCGATTAATTCTTTTTCATTATAAGTATTCGTAATTTTCATTACGCATTTTTTTTTTAATAAATTTAAGCGAACTGTTTGATCTTTGGAAGCGTGACTTTCATACCAGTAAATACAAGTGTACACATGACTCTTATTTTTATGAAAATAAAATTACATGTTAATAAATATTTATTTAGTTCGTATTATGTTTATAAATCAAAGTTATTGTTTATATTTTTTAAGGCCATCGTTCTTCAAAATTCGAATTAAAACTGATTTAAAACGTTATTGTCACTGAGACTATAGTAACCAAAGATATATTAATGTAAATATTAAATACATAATTATAAATTTATTAATTTATATTTAATACATAATTATTATAAATTTATTAATTTATTTCAATAATGTAATATTTATCTTACAATCGCTAGTTTAAACTTTGATATCGTAATGTTTAGTAATAGCATTTTAATAATATTAATTTTGAAATTATACTTCCTTAAATCCCTGCTATGTACTGGTACATATATGTATATAAGAGTTCCTGCGTCACATTAGCAACAACGTTGAACTTTTTCGTAAGATATAACGAAAAATCAAAAATGTCTGTTTCATGTATATATATAATAAAATTAATGAAATGTACAAAACTCTATATTCAAACAATTTCATCAAATACAAATAACAATTCATCAAATTTAAATTATGTTTTATTTTACCAGCACAGATCTAGTTCAATAGCACTAGTAAAACGAGGTTCACTGAAATACATAAACACAAAAGGTAACAGGTCACATCCTAAAATAGACCTCGTTTATCTGTGACCTTTGAGCCGCAGATATGTCTGACAAAGCACAAATTATTAGGGTCATGTAGTAAGAACAAACGGATTTAAATTTTTGCTCGAAAGAAATAATTCGTTACGGGTTTTTATGTTTATTATAGTTTATTTTGAAAATAAAAATACGAACTATAAAATTTGTTTATTATATTTAATCCAATTAATAACGCTTCCTTATTTAAAACTTTTAATTTCGAACAATAAAATTGTCAAATTTAAGTTTATTTTTGTTAAATATGTTTGTTTATACAAAAAAAACACAATATACTTTATTGTGTTTTTTTTTGTATGTAAACCATATTTTTAATAATTTGCATAAAGTCGTTACAATAATATGACACATTAAGTTTGTCTTTTGTGACTATTCAAGTCTATACAACGGTACGTAGCGATGGAGTCATGTTAATTAATGTAATATTAAGGTTAGCTGGCTTCATGAAGTCCTTCGTTGCGTATTCACCGCTACCATCGCATGGAGTCGACAACAACTACCTGTCCATAGCACGGTTTGGAAGCGAGATATTATCATTTGAAAGTAAATTATAGTAGAATCCTTTAATTATAACTTATTTTAACGACATCTTAGGTAAGTGAGCTAAGTAGAAAGCCTAGAGTACAGAATACTTGATTGTGCTTCAATTACTCAGTTACAGTTAGATTTCCTTTATTTTATAATTTTGATAAAAAAAGTTATGATTTTTGGAATTAATGCTGCGATACTTTTGCTATAAAATTTGTTGTTCATTATTCCAAAAATAAAATTATTAAAATTGATCCGCGTTATCTTCTTTACGTACTAAAAAAATTAATAAAAGAAAGAATATCATACTATATTCGTTTTCTTCGTTATACCTTATTCTATTAGATTTTATTTGAAATAAAAAATTTACTCAAACTTATTAAAATATTCCACTCTCCAATAGTTTGACCTACTTCAGTTCCGCTAGTATGTATATCAAATCGTGAGTCGACAAATCGGTGCGCTTAAACTTCCCAATTTATAGCATACAATTTATCTCATTTACTATAATTTAGGTTAACATTTTTCTAGCAAAAGCGGTAAGTTTGAAATAATTTTATCAAGAAGTAACTCGTTTTTACTAACTATTAAAAGATAATTTAAGCAGTTTACTTCAAATAAATATTAAGAAGTTTTTAAAATAGTATATGCAGATATATATTCCAGTATATTAATAATAATATACTCACATTTTGCAGGCGTTACTCGGCAAATAACAATTACACAATTTTATAGAAAATCAGAGTTTTATAATTTGGCGAACAGATCAATGTGTATGGATAAATCTATTGACATTAACAATTAAAGTAATTAAACACTCAATATGTTCGTAAAATTCAGCTATCGTTTACCGACTATCACACCTGTCAATGTTTGTGTAAGTCTGATGCCTATGCTAGGTATGAAAATGCCTGTAGGTCATAGGTCATCAGGCTCGCACCATCCCGGACGACTTAGCATGCTGTGACAAAAGCTAGGGATCAATATAAAGGTCTACAAAAAAATTAATACTAATAATCTAGTAACGTATTTTCTTGTATTGTATGTGTTTGAGTGTGTGTGTGTGATGAGTATTTAGGGCTTATAGCGGATAGCCCTTACCAACGATCAGCACAACTAAACATAATAATTCAAAATAGAATCCAATATTGAAATATGATGAGAGCCGATCAAAATACTGTGACTGTTTACTGTTAATGTAATCTGATATCCTTGTAAATACTTATATACAAGTCGGGGGAGATGTCATCACGTATAGAAGCATGAACGACTACGAAATCAATCACATTTACTGTAAAGGAAAATGAGTGAATTTCATACAATAATTGTAAGAGTTGTGGGTATCTACGTATATTAAATTTAACTTTATGCATTAAACAAATGCAATAATTTTCTACTTCCATTGTAAAATGCACATCAACACGCTTCTCCAGGTGGTAATAGCTTTTGGTAGTTTTAAGCCTTTAAATAAACACTGAAACCTCAGTTGACTGTTCAATACAATTTGTAACACGAAATACCAATTGAAAGATAAAGCGATATAAAGTTCAATACACTGTACCATTATTTATCCAACTCTCCAATAATTTGATCTAAAGATTGTATGCAAATGACAGCTATTGAAGTTTAAAATTAGTATTGAAGTATAAAATTCTCCAGTGACATTCAATTTTAGCGAATTAATAATTTTTTAGTAAAGGGGACTTTTGCGATTATATTTCCGATTATTAGTAAATGGTTTCCTAGTAAACAGATTTCATTTAACATAAGCAGTACCTACAGTAAAAAAATATACAGACCTATCACGGACCTGGTGATGTTTTTTTTCCCAGTCAAACATTTGGCCAACCAAAAGAAATTATTTCGGGTATCAATTAACGCTACACAAGATGTCTTAAATACATATAAACACAAATACAGTCAAACTATGTAAAAATAATTTATATGGTGTCATGGGACACCAGGTAGGAACGAATTCTTTCGGATAGTATAGAAGCAACGCAATTTGAAAAAAAAAATGTTGAATTTTATATAGGTAGGTATATTTTTTAGTTCTTGATTTTTTTTATTTTGTTGATTGGTTTTTAATTAAGTACATAAAAGTATTTAGGAAATTTAGTATTTTAGAAAATAACAAATACATTAAAATAAAATAAATCAAAGAAAATAATAATAATTCAAAGTATTAAGTGAAATAAAAAAAACATGTCTTTATTGATTTTTGTCGACTGTATAAAATTACATAAATAATTTAATTAGTAATATTTAGTTTTACAAACGTTATACAGTCGTGTGACTGATTCACTTCTGTTTTATATTTTTCTTACGGTTTTAGTATCACATTTTTTTCAGTTCGGTCGCCCAGCCAAATGTCAAGCCTGCCGTAAGAAACTTCGTTCCAATAAACATTATCTATAAACGAAGATCTCGAAGGTACGAACGTCTCGGAAGTTTAATGTGAATGCTACAATCAATTACAAAAATAAAAAGACATAGAAAGAAATCAAAAGCCAAGATTTACCTAAGTAATAAAAATTCTATATACTACTACTACTAACATGTGTTACCTACCATTTTCATAATTAATTTACCTATTATCTTACATAATAATCTACTCAATTTACTTTACCGTTACCACAATAATAATATCTAACTAGCCGAATGAAAAGAATTTAAGGTCAAAAATTCCCTGTGAATAGAATGATTAAACAACAAAAGACGCAAGTATACCTAAGAGGAATGATTTGCGAACAATATGAAGACAGTGCTTGACTTGCAATTGGATGACGCAAAGACTTAATAAACTTCGACGATAATAAACACAGCACGTGTCTACCTCTCCTTATACGATCAAGGAAATTGAATGAAGCATTTTCAAGGTGGCAATGGTACTGTTATCATACAGTTATAAAATTACAAAGTACGTGTTTTTTAACAGATTAGATTAGATATTTTTATCTAATCATCATCCCAAAAGTGCTAAGATTGTCTGTCTATAAACATTAATATGTTTAAAAGTAATATACGAAAGTAACTGACATAGCCAAGATAATTAATACGTTGAAATGGCTGGTCATCTGTTGTAGGACCGATGGCCGTTAGAGCAGACGTGTTCAGGAGTAGAGATCGTGTTTGGGTAAACGCATTATGGGACGTCCTCCGGTCCGTTGGGCCGACGATCTACGTAAGATTTTCGGTGTAGACTGGATGAGGTTTGCGGAAAACTGGCATGAATTTGGGAAGCCCTATGTCTATTTGTGGACTACAATAAACTGAACTGATGACTGATTAATGTGTGTAATAAAAGATTAAAAGAAGAAAAGCAAGCAAGGAAAAAAGAAAGCTTTTTTATGCAATCACTGTTATAGAATATAAAACAACATGCGGTAACTCGTAAGACAAGAGTAGTAATCAAAAACTGTAATACTAGTCAATACAAAAAAAAGTCGTCGGTATTAAAAACTGCGTCGAATATCTTAATCTATATAATCTTTATCTAAAACCCAACTGTGTTTCCAAAAAACTGAATGAATACTTAAAACAACGTCGGAAAACGCTTTTTATTTACTTCATTATCCCTTATAAAAAAATGAACGAACAGAGATTAAATAATTTTGCAAAGGTATGAAGCATTTTTCACTCGGTAATTGAATGTTCAGTCTGCTCTATCCTTTGTGCTGCAGCACAATGAGGAACAATAAACTATTTTGTAGCATCATTACGTTTTAATGAAGTGTTTGTGTTACACATTTTTCTGTAGAAATTTTTAATTTTACACAAGAAAGCGACATAGCCGAGGTGAGGCTGCTGTTGACAATTTAATACACAGTTTGTTAGTATAGTTTTAATTATTAAATAGTAGTTAAGAGAAAAAGTTTGCCTCGTTTTCTCGCCTCGTTTAATTCTTTTGCATTTATAACAAAGGCGACTAAGTGATCAATATTGTTTTTTTTTGTTTGAAAAATATTTATTCATCAGCTTTTAATGCGCAAATATTTAAACTCTGCTTACAATACTTATTGAACAAATTAAATTACCTAACTGGTATTTTATTTTTCGATACCATATTGTAATAAGTTGAAACTTAGCAAAAAAAAATCCTTAGTAGTGACTCGAAAACACGTTAAGTCGTCGGTCCCGGTTGGTTATCATGTACATCTGATATCGATCATTACTCATAGTAGGGAATATATCCGCCAACCCACATTAGAGCAGCGTGGTGGATTAAGCTCTGCTCCATAATTGAATGTATTTACGTTTATAAAACTCTGCAAATTTATTTTAAATATAAAAAATCCATATATAGGCATGTAGTACTATAAGGCTAGTACATTAATGCAAGTACGAATACGATTTCTTTTATTTTTATCAAACGTAGGTTTAAGGAAGCATTCATCCACCTACACGTTTCCTGCAACAGTAATTAACGACGAGATCCTGTTCTACTTATGAAGAAAAGTACTGGGGCATGGCTCTACAAGAAATACGACAGATTGTAAGAAAGATAAATTCTTTCACGTGTACGTATGGTCTTATCTTTGTAGGTGGGGATTATGTTTGTTTTTTCTTGATACGTCTTTAAAGTTTCATAATAAATTAACGCGGGAATTTTATTATATTTTATTTGACCAGCTACTAGCTTTGTTCGCGGATAAAATCACACATATTACTTTAGTATCATCTATTAATATGATATTTATAAATCGTATTGATTATTAGCTGTACCTGCGACTTCGTCTGCGTGAAATTTACCAAAAAAGTTGAGTTCGCAGCTATAAAATAAATACATCTTCGAAAATAAAAGTAGCCTAATTTACTCCTTATTACATTAGCAATGTGCCAGTAGAGGTTTCGTCAAAATCGGCCCAGCCGTTTCAGAGATTAGCCGGAACAAACAGACAGAAAGACAGACAGACAGACAGGCAAAAATTGTAAAAAAAAATTTATTAGTATAATTATGTACCGTGTACACGTCCATATGCATTTAGTAAAAAGTGGTTCTTTTAATATTACAAAAAGATACTCCAATTTTATTTATTTGTATAGATTACGCTGCTGCACACCAATCTTTTCTGAGCATATTTTCCTCTATCTAAAGATTTTCTAAAAGAGATTGCTACATACGATAAGATAGGACTTAGATAATATCACAAGAACGCTTTTGTATATTACAACCTGTATCTGTATGTTTAATTGACTATTTACTGTAATTAATAATCTTTTGTGGTTTGTAATAAAGTATATTATATTATTTAGTATGTACTTATTTGATTTAAGCTGCTACGTAAAATAAATTCAGAATGTGAAACAAAGACAAAAAGACAGCACCGTCTACTATAAAAATATTGTATATCATAGACTTAAAAACCATGACACATGAATCTTACGAGTTTATTATATGTATCAGTAGACAGATAGATAATAGCAGTTTCAATATTAACTAAAAAAATGCTATACTCGTTCCTAATATATGTGTGGTAAGCGGTTTTAGTACTCTAAAAATAATTTTTAACAAAAACAAAAACCGACTTCAAAAAGGAAACTAAAAAGTGAAAAATAAATTTACTTAGTACAAAGTAATTCGTATTTTGATTTAGTTAATCAGAAATGATTAAATAAATATTTTATAATTTTGAAGTCGGTGCCAAGTAAAACAATAACTACTCTAGTATCTACTCGTAAGTTGTATTCAGTTTTCTTTCATAATTTGTTTCATTGACTATTAGGTTGAATACTGTGATTATTCTGTTATTGTTTTGACATATCTAATAATATTTTTTGTACTTGTTTGTTGTGTGTGTGTTGTTTGTATCTGTTATTGTAGCCAGGTTGTTGTAGTATTTACTTGGCACCAACTTCAAAATTATAAAATATTTATTTAATCATTTCTGATTAACTAAATCAAAATACGAATTACTTTGTACTAAGTAAATTTATTTTTCACTTTTTAGTTTCCTTTTTGAAGTCGGTTTTTGTTTTTGTTAAAAATTATTTTATTTTACAATTTTTAGTGATGGGTAGACCTAACAAGGATGCTTTTTCTCTTATGTCGGGGGTTCGGAAACATACACAATACACAAGCACAAACACCCAGATCATGACAAAAATCTATATGGCCAATACAAATGTCTGTCATGCGCGGGGATTGAACCCATTAACGCCAGCGCAACAGCCGGTGCTGTGACCGCTGCGCTAACGCGTCGACATACTATGAGTAAAGTTCGCTATCAGGTGTACGTAATAACAACCGGGACTGACAGCCTAGCGTGTAGCGAGGCTAGGTTGGGAGAACCACAAGGATTAACAACTAGACTGAAAATAAATATTTGTATAAACATAAATATCCACTCCGAGCGGGAATAGAACCCGCGACCGTCGGTGTCGGTGGACCGGAGGCGCCGCCGACACGGCACATGCACCATTATATCAAAGCGGTCGTCAAACAGCAAAAGGTAACTGCTGTAAATTGTTGAGAAATTCCCTCGAGTGTTTATGGGCTCCATCATCAAACCTGGTCCTGCGACACAGATGATCACACAGCAGGTAATTGCTATAAATCTTTGAAAAGTTCCCTCGACTATCTTTCGTCTCCGTCATCAGACTTTAATGGCACTTGTAACTCATATAGGTGCAAAGTTCTCATCAATAGAAACGAATTAAGTTCAAACAGCAGGTAATTGCTATAAATCGTTCAAAAGTTCCCTCGAATATCTTTCGTCTCCATCATCAGACTGTAATGGCACTTGTAACTCATATAGGTGCAAAGTTCTAATCAATAGAAACGAATTGAGTTCAAACAGCAGGTAATTGCTATAAATCGTTGAAAAGTACCCTCGACTATCTTTCGTCTCCATCATCAGACTTTAATGGCACTTGTAACTCATATAGGTGCAAAGTTCTAATCAGTAGAAACGAATTAAGTTCAAACAGCAGGTAATTTCTATAAGTCGTTGAAGAGTACCCTCGACTATCTTTCGTCTCCATCATCAGACTGAAATGGCACTTATAACTCATATATATGCAAAGTTCTCATCAATAGAAACGAATTAAGTTCAAACAGCAGGTAATTGCTATAAATCGTTAAAGAGTTCCCTCGACTAATTTTTGTCTCCATCATCAGACTGTAATGGCACTTATAACTCTTACGGGTGCAAAGTTCTTATCAATAGAAACGAATTAAGTTCAAAAAGAAGGTAATTGCTATAAATTGTTGAAGAGTTCCCTCGACTACCTTTCTTCTCCATCATCAGATTGACTCCAGACCTTTATTAAATAGTAGTGCTTTATAGTGCTTAATGAAAACATGATTAAATTTACTAGTCACCCTTACGATTTTTGAAAGTTTCCCTCGATTTCTCTGGGATCCCATCATCAGATCCTGGTTTCCTTATCATGGTACCAAACTATGAATATCTCCTTTCGAACAAAAAAAGAATTATCAAAATCGGTTCATAAACGAAGAAGTTATCTCCGAACATACATAAAAAAAAAAAAAAAAATATACGGTCGAATTGAGTAACCTCCTCCTTTTTTTGAAGTCGGTTAAAAATAGAAATAAATATGCTAATATTACGGATTTTATTAACAGTACGAATGCATCATTAAAGACTGTTTGATTAAATACCTGACATTACTCGCAGTTTCTACCACGATTACTTTTATTTCTTTTTTTACGACTAGGTCAGCAAATAAGCGTACCATCCACCTGATGGTAAGTGGTTACCCTAGCTTATTAGACGCCAGTAACACCAGAAGCATCGCAAGCGCGTTGCCGACCCTACCTGAGCCCAGTGGCGTAGCGTGGTTTTTTGCCACATGACACCCTATGTTCATTAACCGATTTCAATAAAGGATGAAGTTCTCAATTGTACTAAAATTTGTTTTATCAATTTTAAAAAATCGTGGTGGTTTTGCGCCTCCCTTTGTGCCTCCCCTTGTCCTCCCGTGTGCTGCCCGGGGTCATGGCCCTCTGGCACCCTCCACGCTACTCTACTGCCTCATTTACCCCTAGAGCTCTGTCCACTTTAATTACCACAAAAACACACCAATACTTGTGTATTATTTTCTGTCAGATTTCTGTACTCACCCAGACTGACTGCGTCAGATTTTGATCAAGGTATTTCTTGCTGTACCCTACCTCAATTATTCTTAATAGATGGTTGATTAACATTTAAGCTTACTACTTTCTTCCAGTAGGTTTTTTTTTGATATCGCAAGGTAACCCATTTACGGTTGATATCCAGGATGCCCGGGTAGGCATTCCTAGACCGTATGTCGGCTTCAGCACTTGGAGGTGCACTACCGACCAAAACTCCTGCGGGAGCCTTCAGCCGCTTTAATTCCAGTAGGTTATGACGTTACATGTAAGCAACGCGATCTATTAACGTTTATTAAATAAATAACCTCGTTTTATAAACATATGTAACCCGCCTGCCCAGCGTGGTGACTATGGGCAAAACACATGAGTCCACGCCATTTTTGGCGTGAACTTGTGGAGGCCTATGTCCAGCAGTGGACTGTGATAGGCTAAAATGATGATGATGATGATGACCTGAAATAAATATTTTTTGATCGGTCTGACAACTCCTGGGATTAACACATTCATATAAATAATTCTTTTAGCTTTATAACCTCCAAAATAAACTTCACTAAGAATTAATATGATGAAATGACATATCACAAGTTTATCACTTAGCAAATGTTCATTTCAATAATTCAAACAATAATTAGACATTTCTGATCGTGTATATACAGTGACTACGTATACTAAAAGGGGTGAATTTTACTCGATCTCTCTTTGAGGTTCAGTTTCAATTGCAGAAATAGTTTTCCCACTACTCTAGCCTTAAAGGCTACATATCTGTTTTCGCTGTCAGGCCAAAAAAAATAAATGTTGCTGGCAGCCCCTTTGCAAGAGCCCTCGCGTTTGGTTCGTTAGCTAAATTAACGTGTTAGCTCAAACGGGTCTACAGTTTCAAGTGCTTCTCCTGCACGGAATCTTTTTAGCATTTTCGTGTGTAAGTATTTCACTGGTTTATTTAAATGTATAAATCTGTAGCTAGCGTATTATATAACTTTCCCAAGGTCACCATATTGGAAGAAATTTTCTTTCATGTTAAAATTTTGAAATGCGTTATAGGATTATTGTAAGCTTTATATTGAAATAAGTTATCAACAAATTCTATAAGGTTATAAGCGGAAAATTCTAGCGCCGCACGCTCAAAGTCCACAGGAATGTTGACGCTAAAATAATAAAAAGATATTATGACAGCGAGGGCTTTTCTACTTTGACAGGTTGATTTGGAGCGTGAGTCAGGTTCGGAAAAATTCTCGAGAAAATAAGCATTTATTAAGATTATTTTCTTTCCATCGTCGTACTGTTAAACAGCTTAATTAAAATAATAGCTAAGATGTAAAGTTATATCGTAAATTTGCTACTAAATTATTTCATATATGAAGGTTCGTAATTTTTTTTATTTGAATTAAATAAAATTACAATAATACGGTCACCAACCCGCCTGCCCAGCGTAGTGACTTTTGGCAACACACATGAGACCTTCTGGAGGCCTATGTCCAACAGTGGATTGCAATAGGCTGAAATGATGATGAGTGATGATAATGAGAAGAACATGGTCAGAGATTTTAGCGTTCAAGTATTTCCTTTAAGATATTGCTGACATTAGAATGTACGAGAATGTAGATACAAATATGCTTTTTTTCTTAAATATTAAAAATGACTATCGAGAATCAAATTTTCTTATTAAACAAGGAAAAAATGCTACTTACGTGTGTAAAATAGTAATAATATACGTCGACTCCGGAATCTGCCAACACCTCAGCAAAGTAGTTCGTGGGACATACGAAGAAATAGTCGCCTACGACGTCCGCAATCATCTTCTGGTTCAAGTATCCATCCGTGATCTCCTCCCAGTCCGTGTACTAAAAAAAAATATGACAGAAAATGGAATAAAATTCCGTTATCGATAAGAGTTAGAACGAAACATTTTTGAACCTTTATTTCTATAGTATAATATTATGTTTTAAACTTTACGGTCACTATCAAAACTTCTACTACTTCTTCTTGGACTACGGCGTCTGTAACGTCGCGGAATTTTAATAATTGGGAGGTTTAAAATGAGAATTGCGATAAGTCTTGTGTTAGTAAAATTATAAATATTATGATTCTTCATAACGTTTAACAAAATACATTTTTAAAATGTTATAGCTTTAAAACATTAAAACACAATGTCAATCAACGAACAAAACCAAATACATATTCAAACAAGTTAAGCGTATTACGAACATGTTCGAAAAAGTATTCTAAAAATTTCTATGATAAAGTGGGTCTCGTTTAGACCTCGTTATGATGTCATACAATTTAATTCGTTCCGGTCTACTGAAATAGAGGATCGGGATCTGAATAAAACCGGTGACATAAATTATAGAAATTCTTTTTAGGGGACAATATTCTATATTACTAAATATGTGATTGTTCATGTAAAAGAAAACATGAGTCGTAATTGGCTACCACAAATTCAAGCAGCACTAAAGTATTAAATTTCTATAAAAATAGATCTGCGTTGTTGATAAAAATTTTGCTAGGAATGCTGCATGATTATAGAGGAAGAAAAAAAAAGAGAAGCTCCCAGACAAATATACATTTATTATTTATTATAGGTAAATAGAACTTCGTCCAACAGTGAACTACATAAAAAATTTAATACAAAAAGTATCGTACTCCGTACATTATACTACGAATTGATATGAATGCCGATTTTTACATAAACATAGGTGACTGTAAATATGTCACTTAAAACTTTTAACATTTTGAAAAAACTCAATCTTCATGCCAGATATAAAATTATTTGCACAAATGATACACGCATCGTAGCATTTTCTATGGTCGGAGGCAATTTCAAATGGGAAGTCCTCATTAGTCGTTTCCACGAATCTAACTGAAGATGATGTTTGTCACCGGTTATTCATAAGATAATCATAAAGTTGCAAGGACATTGTACTAAAGGCGAATCTTTAAAAAAATACAAACTATATTACCAAGGTTTTCTATTGAATAGAATAGGATTTGGATCTAAAATAAACTGATCATAGATCTACGATGTGGCAAAAACAGCCAAAATTTAATTTTGCTGTTTTTTTATGATGACCTTGACCTGTGACCTTGGTTGATACCAAGGTCACAGAATAAAAATAAAGTTTAAAGTACTTATCAGAATTTGATAAAGTATAAATGCATTCTCTAAGCTCTGACCAAAACGCATAATACCGTTACTACCCAAAAAATATTGTCGGAAGTGTTACTGTTTGGCAAACTGTCTATCTTATCAAAATAGGAGAAAAAAAGAAAACAATATTATGCACTAATTCTTTAAGTTATAGCGCAACATTCTAAAACCTATGGATTATATGCAATATATGTACGAGTATACGTTGTGGGAATACTATTTACTATAATCAAGAAATAAAATTCTGAACATTTAATAATATATTAAGCACGTATATTTTTTCTTTTCATAGCTCACCTGAAAGACTATCGCCTCTCGCTTGATTTTAGAGAACTCTTTGAATATCGTGTCTATAATTTCCAAGAATTTTTCTCTTTGCAGAAAACTCGGTCCATCCTTTTCAAAGTAATCGAGGAAGTCGTAAAGCAGAAAATACGTTCCTGTAAAAAAATATTAAGGTTATTGATACAGCATTTTATGAAATATTAATATTTTATACACCGATTTATGTGAAATATACAATTTACGTTCAGGCATATAAATTGTGTGTAACAAAGCAATTAAACCTACGTAATTAATTTTATTTATTTGCTTTTTTTTATTGTGCTGTGTGGCTACGGCACTAAAGAATTTAGCCACCCCCTCTCTTCCCGTGGGTGTCGTAAGAGGCGACTAAGGGATAACAAGGTTCCACTACCACCTTGGAACTTAAGAAGCCGACCGATGGCGGGATAACCATCCAACTGCTGGCTTTGAAATAAACAGGCCGAAGACGGGCAGCAGCGTCTTTGGTGCGACAAAGCCAGTACTGCGGTCACCAACCCGCCTGCCCAGCGTGGTGACTATGGGCAAAACACATGAGTTCACGTTATTTTTGACGTAAACTTGTGGAGGCCTATGTCCAGCAGTGGACTGTATAGGCTGTAATGAATTAATTTTATTTATTTTCAATGTAGCACTTTATTTTACATCACAGGATAATATAACTAATATTAGACTTATAATATAGAGAATAGAAGTAATTGCATATACCTATTGACTTCGCTACAATTTACTTTTTAAGTTAGGAATGTACTCATTACAATAATTGAACTAGAATTAAATAAAATAAATTTTTGGTTACTTAATTTTTGATAGCTATTAAACAAAACATCCAAATACACAAATTAGACGTCTACAATGGCTTCGAAAAGGGTTAATGTACGCGTAGCTTTTAAACGAACCTTTAAAAAATACTTATTGTTTAAAAATACGATACTCTTTTCATTAAAAAAATATCGCAATGTCGTTACAAGGCTAAGTACTGCTTTATAATTTTAAGGACCATATACACTTATTATAAAGAAAGTTTAGAGATGTTTTCGACACAATATAACACAGACGCAGTAAAGACTGATTCTTTATCTTTTTTTTTTACTAAATGTATATGTCGGATGAGGTAGATCTCTCTCACTCATCGTCTCTGAATACTCGGTACTGTGTGCTTCAGTGGTCAATGTTGGCACAAGTAAAGACAATTTATGATATCACTAATTTCTTATAACACAAGAATCACTTTGCAGAAAGGTTAAATTATTTTAAGTTATTTTAGTAGAAAGGTACGCAGCACGGAACGTGGGATGGTTATTAGTTAACGGGGGCGGAGACTAACTTCTTAACATTCGATGGATTCACCATGCGGGTGCCGAGTCCATCGTATGACAGACTGACAGAAGGAGTAACTCAGAGCAGTGCCTAGGACTTGCGACCTAGGTGTAGGTTTGAGGAGATCCCCTTTGAGATGTACAACAACGCTCACCTTCACTGCTCGAATTGTCCGCCCTGCCTAGCCAAATTATAGATCGTTATGTAACAATTAATTCGTTTGGACAAATTAATTATTGAAAGAATCTAGGTTAACCTACTAGCAGGATACAACAAGTGCACAGTGCCAAGCCAGAGCCAAGACTGCCTTAGCCGCGGTTTTATAAACATCAGAATAACTCTAGTAATATAATGAGTGAAGGTAGGTGACTATCGAACGATGTGCTAGTTGGCGTGCTCGGTGCATCTGTTGTTTATAAATTCCTTGCTAATTGCGTACGACAGTGCTAGTGCCAACATATATATAAACAAAAGATACATTAGCTTACACCCAGGCCCGGTTTGGAAATTGAACCCACAACTCTAGAAGTGAAAGAAGGGTCAAAGTCAACCGCGCCTAACGGCCAGTCGACACACGATTCAGCCTGTTACATCCCATTGGTAGTTCATCCCATAGGACTCTTTCTCCGTGTGGGAGAATTATCAGAGCTTAATCCACCACGTTGCTCTACTGCGAGTTGGTGGATATATTCCCTACTATGAGTAATGATCGCTTTCAGGTGTACATGATAACAAATGGGACAGACAGCTTAATATGCTCCCTGAGGCACGATCGGAAGACTCACAAGGACAAACATTCAAAGCGAAAAGAAATATTTGTACGAAAACAAATATTCATCCTAAGCGGGAACCAAACCTGCAACTCGCCAGAGCGCGTTCAGTTGCTTAGATAATAAATTAAATAGGAAATTTTGTTTAATTTAACGCGCCACAGAATTGTTTATAACGCACGCTTAACATGTAAAAAAGCTTACCCGTACCATATAAGAGGCTCAAATTCATAATTAAATAATCTGCGCCTACTATGACTTAGCCTAAATAATGTACACTACTTAAGTCATTGACCTATTTTATTTTATTTTTAATGAACCACGTTAGAGTCAGGTAATGGTGCTGGTTTTGTAATACCCATTTCATATTGCTTTCAAATTATATTTAGAAAATAACATACTATGTATCACAAAAAAATTTAATGACTTGTAGACCCGCTCGGTTTCACTTGCGTTGATGTTATTAGATAATGAGGGAATAAATTTCGGCACGTCAAAAATTACTAATTTTTAGTAGCTACTAAAAATAACTCCTAAAAAGATGTTTCGTTAACCCGATAGAACATTAATTTGAAAAAAAAATTAATTGAATATTTTTTTCTTTAAGGATCAACGTATACATAACATTTAAAAATGATTTCGGGCATTATGTCGCCGCAGCAGTAACATTGTCTTGTAATAAACAAGGAAAATAAGTAAAAAATAGAGATAAAATTCTATATGTTGATTTCAATAACAGCTTCAAATACCTAAGTATATAAAATAAAGTCAAGATAAAAAATAAATTCAACTCTATACTATCATTTTCCAATAGGAACTAAGTGAAAAAAAAACAAAGTACGTTTTATTATCAATTTCTTATTGCACATTATATTATGATTTGTGCAAAAGGTATTGTTAAAGGCATTCTTTACCAGCCAACCTTAGGACATAAAAGAGCGGACGTTTGGTGTGAGTGAGGTGTGCAAAATCGGAAACTGGGCAAATTTTTATTAATGGTACCTACTATCGAAATTGTTTCATAACGAATCTTTCAAACGTGTTTACTGTAAGTTATTTAAAACATGTGCCATAAGATACAAATGTTAATTTGATACTAACACCTATAAATCACTTAGTAAAATGTGAGTTTTTAAATTAACCTATTCACAAAGACAAAAGAAATTTGAGTCAGAAATTTCAGTCCCATTAACCGAATACAATAGATGAAGTTCTATGTCCTACGTGCTTTTTTCTTACACGCGTTTATCAATTATGAACCTATTTGAATTCAGAGGGAAACCAGCATGAGTAGGCCACCCAAAAAAAAGATGTCAGCCATGCATTGCAATCATACACAACATATTTCTATGGGAGTATGTGTGTCTATGAACACAAACATAAATATTATTAGCACTTCTGTGAACTATAATATTTCATAAAACGATTCTCTGTACATTTCAAAGCATTTTAACGATTATTTTACAATTTGTAGATCCTGGGGGGAATTGGGGTAGGGTCGGCAACGTGCTTGCAATGCTTCTGGTGTTGCAGACGTCTATATACTACGGTTATCGCTTATTAACAGGTAAACCGTACGCTTTTTTGCCGACCTTATTGTATAAAAAAAGATCCAGTAGCTTATATTTATAATATATTAGCGGACCCAGCAGATGACTGACCGTAATAACAGCTACGAAATTCGATTGCTCACATTTCGACAGGTTCCAAGTGTTTTTCGAATCACTCATGAACCCATTAAAATGTACACACCAAACTTCAATCAATTAGGCCCAGCCGTTTAGGAGTAGCTAGGTGATACATACACATACAGAAGGGTTATATATTAAGATTCATACTGTGTTAAACTACTAATTGCTGTTGTAAAGTCGTTTCGATATCCCGAAGGAGTAATTATGCGATACGAAACTAACTTATGTCCTTCTCGAGGTTCTAATAAACAAAGGACAATCCAAATTTGAAATTTGGTGATCGGTCAAGCGGCTTAGCCGTGAAAGTGGATCTTACGAGCTAACTTTCTAACTGATGACACTTGTAACGATATCATGACAAGTTAATACATATTTTAACTCTGTATATAGTGATCTAAATTTTTAAAGATATAACGAACTTCTAACCACAAATACTATACGCAATTTAGCCTAGTAATATTTGGTAAAGTAGTGCTAAAACTTCATTAACTATAGATCCGTTTTCTCGTAATTCAGAACAAAAGCGAACTAAAGTAGTGTGTACATGGAAATGTTACTATTATATGCTTTGGAAGCACTCATTTATTCGAATGTTTGTACCAGTTATCCCCAACTATAAGGACGAAGTTACTCAAAAAGTTTTTAACTACCCTTGTTAGCGAATAGGAAATATTTCAGCAAACCTTGAATTATTAAAGTTCCAAAGAATATTTCGTATCGTTTTGTCGTATTTTCCATTTAACTCGAGTGTACATTATAATATTAATGATACTTAAAAAAGTTAGGTATCGATAAAAATATTATATGCTACCTATTTACATGCTTGTTACATAAAGATCAACAAAGAAAATCTAATTTGAATATGAAAATTACTTCTTTGAATGCCATATCGCATGTATAAAATTTATTTTAACGTCAGATGTATACTGGTAGAAATATTTCATAGAAATATCGCATTAAAATTGTTTTAATGCATATATAATAATGTATATTATAATTTGCAAAAATTATGATTCACGTAAATTATTTGTTTTCTTTTTAGGCAAAAGAAAAGTTGGCGTATCTTTTTCAATTTTTTTTTATTACCTGCTTATATTTTAAGTGCACATTAAAACAAGATATTTTTTGAGTATTCTAATATTTTGTAAGAAAATTCTTACAAAATGATAATTTATGGAAAACGTCCAGAAAATTTGAAAATTTCATAAAATATAAAAATTATTTCAACTTTGACAGTGACGTTTGACAGTTCGGAAGATTGGACAACATCCATCAGTTGGACTAGTTACTAACAAAAAAGTACGTGAATAAAAAAAATTAAAATACATCTCTTAATAAAAGAATGTTATGTAAACATTAATTTAATAGTATATACTAGCAATACCCATGCAAATAATTCGCACTAAATAAGTAAAAAATATACCGACCGTCAATCCTGTTGACGTTGTTTCCAAATTAAAGCCGTCATATATATAATTTTAATAATTAATTAATTTATAAAAACGAAAGCAATATTTTTTTTTTGTTATAGATGCCGGTAGAGCAAGCAATTATTAATTAAATGATATATAATTTATATTGATTAATTGTGAGGTTTTTTCTAAAAAGGGAAGCAAACATCTTAACTTTAGCGTATTAATATATATGATTAATTGAAACAGCTATTACGTAATATTAGACCTATACTGACCGTAGGTCTAACGATATAGGTCACGTGAAAGTCACCCAATTGCTTTACAAATTAAATTCTATTTGAGTAATTTGCACGTGGAAGATGTGCTGAACGAGGTAGCTACGAGTGTCTTCATTAAAACATACTCACACACGCTTGCCAAGCCGGAGCGCGCTTTTCGTTGCATTATAAAATGTTACTTTTCCAGAAATTTTTAACTAACCAATATGTAAAATGTAAAAAATAAAAGAAATATTTTACATTTCTGTATCATCAAACCGCTTGGTTTAACACCAAAAAAAAAATTGGAAAAAGGAACATTAGAATGAATAACATAATTATTATTATTAAAACATAATGCACGTTATTGAAATTTTAAGTAATCGATTCGGAAAAGTTAGTAATAATAAAAATGAAATATTTCCATAACTGCAAATATAAAAATAAGGCAAACCCAGGTAAAAGCAAATAATGTTGCTATATCTATACAAATAAATAAAATTAGAGTGTTTGTTTGTAATATTAAAATAGCCGCTTTTTACTAAATGCATATGGATGTATACACGGTACATATAGCAAAATAGCATTTTAACAATTTTTGTCTGTCTGTCTGTTCGTTCAAGCTAATCTCTGAAACGGCTGGACCGATTCCCGATTTCACGGGACTTTTACTGGCAGATAGCTGATGTAGTAAGGAGTAACTTAGGCTACATTTATTTAAGAAATTTACTTATTTTATCACTCTGCAAACTGATCAATAACTTTTTTGTTAAATTCCACGCGGACGAAGTCGCGGGCACAGCTAGTTATGTAAGTAAAATTAAGTTTGTGAAGTTACTATCACGATATTAGATTACAAATTCAAAAGATTTTAATAAAAAATCTAAAGTAAATTAACTGTTATATATGCACAATATATATCAGTTCATTTACTTTAGATATATAAGAGTACTAGCTGTGCCCGCGACTTCGTCCGCGTTGAAATCAGTGTGACACAAAGTTTTTCCGGCAAACTTCCAGTGAAACTCTCATCATAATCGGCTTAGCCGTTCCATAAGCCTTCCTCTTGAAGCCCTCTCTCCATTGATGAAACCGCATGAAAATCCGTTCCGTAGATTTTGAGGGAATCGATCACATACACTTTTGGGGACTTTATTTTATAATACACTAACTGTTGCCCGCGACTACGTGCGCGTGAAGCGCGCGTCGCGTTTAACAAAATGGTTCGTTGAATTCGTCAGAATTGTGGTATGAAATAATGTAGTAATAATGTAGTATTGTAGTGTAAATATGTTTAACTATACTGCATGCAATTCAGTTTTTAATATGGTTCTACGTAACTATATGACACAGAATAGCGTAACGCACGCTACTCCGTGACTCCGTGAAGACAGGGGTAAATAAAAAGTATTCTAGTAACGTAAAGATTGGATATTGTAAAAAATATATTTTTTTGTACTACTTATAAGTGATCAATATAAATGTTTCTTGAACACGAGACTTGAGGGTTGCAACGCGGTTATTTTGCTTTAAACCGACCCTGCTGTATAAGTTTCATACAAACTATCAACCCCAATTAAACCCCCTTAGCGGTGGAATATCGCAAAATCCGTTCTTAGTGGACGTCTAATAATTATAATCTACCTCCCTGCCAAATTTCATCTTTGTCCATCCTGGATGAATGGACCATCCAGCAGTTTTTGAGTTCTCGTGATGAGTGAGTCAGTGATCTTTCTCTTTTACATATATAGATTACAATGCATTATTTGAACACCTTCTCACCATGTATAGAGCATACATTTTAAATTTCAAGTCTCTTACTTTAAAAACATAGGACTTTTATATAAACTCCCAAGCCCCGTTTTACCCTTTTAAGGATCGAGTTTCGTAAAATTAGTTCTTAGCAGAAAACGCCTTATAAGAAACCTACCTGACAAATTTTAAGTTTATAACTGTTATAGTTTCGGAGATTTCGTGATGAATGACCTTTCGCGTTTATATATATTATAGATAGATAGATATAGATAGATTAAAATTAAATAGGACTTGACTAGCCTAGTGACTCTGCTTTTGATCGGTATTACACCCCCAAGTGCCGAAGCCGACATACGGTCTAGGAATGCCTACCCGGGCATCCCCGTATATGGGATCCCCTCCGGGATATAACCCGTAAATGGGTTCCCCTGCGATACCAAAAAAAAGTGACTCTGCTTTCCGCTTCGGAGGTTATGGGCTCAACTCCCGCCCTGAGTCTGGGTGTAATATACATATTTATTTATTTATCTATTATTTCTATGTATGTTTATCGAAAAAAATATGTAGCTATATCAATCGGCTGTAACCTATAACACAAACATTAAATTGCTTACTTTAGGAACAGATGACGTGTGTGTATGTTGTAAATATTTATTTATTTATTTATTTATATATTTATTTATTTATTTATTTATTTATTTATTTATTTATTTATTTATTTATTTATTTATTTATTTATTTATTTATTTATTTATTGTGTTGTTAGGTATGATGTAATGCTGGAAGTTGTATTTAGGTATAACAATTTTATATCGCTAAAAGCCATACATTATAACCGTGATAGGGGCTAGGCCAATTCCAAAGTAATGTCTGTGACGGTTTAAAATAATCATATATTTATAATATCTTATCATTAAAAATGAATATGATTTAAAAAGCGGACCTTGTGATTTTTAGTCCAGTACACCAAGTTTAGTGGAAGATTCAGTTAATTGAGTGAAATTCAATGCAACTTTACTTATACGACGATATATGACGATAGTCAGTGACTTGTCAAGTTATAATCATTATATATATTAATAAGCTAAGGTTAAGATGGTTGCCTTCCTTTTAAAAACAAAATCTTAGAAAAAAAACCCTTAGAAAACACCTCACAATTACTAAACCCTTAGAAAACAGCTCACAATTACTCCCCATAAATTATATATTATTTTATAGATAATTGCTTGATCTTCCGGCATCAATAACTAAAAAAAAATATCATTGCTTTTGTTTTTTAAATTAGTTAATAATTAAAATTATATATATGACGGCTGTCATTTTGAAATAACGTCAACATGATGGATGATCGGTAAATTTTTTTTTCAATTTCAAATCAACTCACGTATAAATGCTTTTTTGTAATTTTGTAAAATGATAATTATTATACGTATTTAGTGCAAATTATTCGCAAGAGTATAGCTAGTTTTTATTTATTAAAACAATGATATGGTCGAAGCTAATTTTGAGCTTTATACTTTTAACTGAGGTAGGGCACAGCAGGAATTTCCTGCTCAAAATATGGAGCAGCCCGACTGGGGTAGTATCTCGACCTTACAGAAGACCACAGCTAAATAATACTGTTTTCAAGCAGTATTGTGTTCCTGTTGGTGAGTAAGGTGACCAGAGCTCCTGGGGGGATTGGGAATACGGTCGGTAAAGCGCTTGCGATGCTTCTGGTGTTGCAGACGTCTATAAGCTACGGTAATCGCTTACCATCAGGTGAGCCGTACGCTTGTTTGCCGACCTAGTGACATAAAAAAAAAAAAACATAAAAACTAAAATATATAAATTAAACGTGAAATTTTTTATTAAATTATAAAAAAGTTCTATTAGATACTACAAACTCTGTAAAGTCCGGAGTAGGTCCTGTTAGATGTACATGGCAACAGGGGGGGACGACCTTCTCCCCTGGAAAGGGGGTCGCCTAGATACGTGGGCGAGTCTGTAGTACTTAGTAGTACGGGCTCAGTCCACGGCGTGATATTGTGTTTACGTAGCAGAGCGCACGCGTACAATCCCCTCTCCCCTATCAGGTGTGTGCCACGCAGACGACCTCGAACTCTATGCCCGATATTGATATGTCACGCTTTACAATAATAACAAGGTCGCTAAGGTCAATTTTGGGGAAAATATGATATTAAATGTTAGGCTCTATTATTGATATAATATCCTTACATGCTCAATAAATCTATTTGAAGGTTAAATTTTTGTTTAAATATAAAAAAAAAAACAAGAACTTGCCAATTTAGTGTTTAAAATAACTATTAAATACGAATTATACCATTACTTTTGACTAGCCCGTTGGCGCAGTTTGTAGTGACCCTGCTTTCTGCTCCGAGGGTTGTGGGTTCGATTCCCACCCCGAGTCTGGGTGTAATATACATATTTATTTATATATTTATATATGTATTATTTATAAGTATGTTTATCGGAAAAAAAATATGTAGCTGTATACCAGTCGGCTGTAACCTATAACACAAGCATTAGGTTGCTTACTTTAGGAACAGACGACCGTGTGTGTATTGTGTAAATATTTATTTATTTATTATTATTATTATTATTACCTAAATACGAATTGTAACGCTGTTGGTTTTCAAATAAATAATTACAAAATTAAAAAACCACAATTTTTAAAGCACATAGCAAAATTTAGTCCCTCAGTTTTTAGGCTTTTGGCATTCTGCCTGGAATTGGAGTATTAGAAAGTTGAACTTATATTTTTGCGTGTTATGTAAACATATTGTCGCTATGATACCCATTGGGTAGTATAATTTATAATATATTCAGCTTGTCACATCTCTCAAGTCTTTGTGTCTTGTGCTAGATTTAACGTACACTTAGCATACAATAAAAGCTTAGCACAAATCTCGTAAAAAATAAAATATGTCACGAAATATACCAGTTCTTATTATAAAAGCATTTTACTCTGAAAATAAACATTTGCGGTCAATTTTCGAGTAAAATACAAACTTTGAATATTACTTAGCTCTACTTTCATGTAATTAGTTACTTAGAATACAGGAATTTATAATAAATAAACAACATTTAAGTATTTTCTTTATGCATATAATATATTTATTGCATCTTATTTTAAAAAGCCTATAATTTCATTTTAAGGACGGTATATATAAGTTTCATATACGTGCATTCTCTGCGATTATCGTTAAGTTTTGTAGCTGTCATAAACTTTTTCTCGTGTTAGACTGATAATATTGCAACCACAATTATTTAAATACATTCAGATCGTGACTTTGAAACAAGGCACGTAGGTATATTAAAATACACACAATAACAATTCAAGACAAGACAGTAAAATATCAAAATATATTATTGACTGTGGTTTTATAGCTTGAAGATATTATGTTAAATAAGTTGTTAAAGAATAAAAAAACTGTATAGAATCAATCCGACGCCGCGTTGGCGCAACGGTTACAGCCATGGATTGTACCTGTTGCGTTGGCGGTTGCGGGTTCGATCCCCGCTCATGACAAACATTTGTATTGGCCATACAGGTGTTTGCCGTGGTCTGGGTGTTTGTGCAGTCCTTGTGGGTTTCCCCACCGTGCCTCGGAGAGCACGTTAAGCCGTCGGTCCCGGTTGTTATCATGTACACCTGATAGCGATCGTTACTCGTAGTAGGGAATATATCCGCCAACCCGCATTGGAGCAGCGTGGTGGATTAAGCTCTGATCCTTCTCTTACATGGGGAAAGAGGCCTTTGCCCAGTAGTGGGATATTACAGGCTGAAGCGTATAGAATCAATAAGTTCACCAACAATATATTTTTTATATGCTTCATACTATCATTCAAAACACTTGTATAAAATTCTACTCCCTGTAATTATATAATAAATATTTATATTTGACAAACAATTAAGTGTTTACTGACTGTGTTAACAATCAAACTTAACCACAAAACACAATATTTTGTTTTAATCGTGACCTCGAACAAAATATCAACGCTACAAAACAATCCATTTATATAATAATATTTAAAAGTTATGTATAGAAGTTACTCTTGACAGTAAAAAGAAAACGTTTTAATATTAAATAAATAATAGTAATAATAATGATAAATAAATATCTTACACATACATACACGGTCGTCTGTTCCTATAGTAAACAACTTAATTGTTGTGTTATAGGTAACAGCATTACAAGTACAATGTAGAATGCTTATAACAATATAGAAATTATAAATTATTCATATACATACCCTCGTCTTGGTTGCTTCCTAGGAGAACTTCTGTATTGTGAAAATGTCCCTCCTTCATCATAGTATCAGGGTCCTTTGGCAGAAATATACCGTCAACAGTTGGAGCTGAGGGGAAACCAAGGATGCCAGTATAAGAGTTCCACTGTTGTACGGAGATCGTTTTTGCGTCAACACCCCTCATGCAATCCATTACTAAGCTTGGATCAACACCTAAAAGGCTGCTATTACAGTTGCAATCATCTACTAAAACTTTTCCAATATCTTGCGCCCTCTCTCCTGTCATCCAACTCCATGGTGCGTTCAAAGTACCTGACTGTAATATTCCTCTTTTAAATAATCCTTTCATTTCCGGTGACAGCATATGCAAGCTTACGCTTCCTCCACCAGCTGACTCACCAAATAAGGTAATTAATTCAGGATCTCCTCCAAAAGCTCGCGCATTATCTTTTATCCAACGAATTGCTAGCTGCTGATCCCAAAGACCCATGTTACCAGGAGCTTCTTCACTTCCAGGAGAAAAATATTTATTTAAATACAAAAATCCAAATGCTCCTACCCTATATTGCATCGACGCTACTATAACATCACTTGATGAAGCCATTATGTCTGCTTTATACAGGTCAAGTGTAGCCGTTCCACTCATGTAACCTCCACCATAAATCCATACTAGTATAGGCACTTTAGGCCTTTCTGTAAGAGACTTATCTTGATGATGTCGGACCCTTAAATGTTGTGGAACCCATATGTTTAGGTAAAGGCAGTCTTCTGATATATTAGTATTTGGATTCCACATTTCTTCACCCTCAAATCCAGGGAAATATTCATATCTTTCTTGATAACAACTATTTGGCATAGCTGTAGCTTCAAGTACACCATGCCAGGGATCAATAGGAACAGGCTTTCTAAATCTCAAGGGGCCCAAAGGAGGCTTTGCAAAAGGAATTCCTGTAAAAATATGTACTTCACGGCCCATCACAGTCTTGGCATAACCTTTAACGAGACCACTCTTTGTCTCAACGATAAGAGGATCATTGTGAAAGTTCTTCGGTAAAGGGCTAGTCGTAGGTGTAGTTTGCGTAGTGGATGTGGTTGTATCGTGATGATTCGCCCATGATCGGCATGACACGGCCGATATACAAAAACATAAAAACAAATTTGTAATTAATGTTTTGAAAGTCATTTCGATTTATTTAACCTTCAATATATTTAACGAGATGTATGTAATCGAAAGTAGTCTGCCAGCTTTATCAAATATTTGTTAAAATACATTTCTATTTTACTCGAACTCAATACCGTAGTTTCACATGCCTGAAACAAAAGAAAATACATTTTAAAATTTTATTTTAAAATAATCTGCATCGCAAACAAAAAATAGTGACCTCAATTTATATCGACAAGTAAAATCTACAACGTAGGTATTCGAAAAAAAAGTCAATTAAATACGCTTTAATTTAATTAGTACCACAAGAAAAACACCAGCTATAGATTAAAAGGGAATCATCAAAATCAGTATAAGCAGTAAAAATAAATCAGGTAACTGATATTAAAAAAATTCTCCTTTTTTAAGTCGGTCAATAAATTAAACTATTTAAATTGGTTTGCGTAGGTTTTATATTTCGAAGTTTAAATAACATTTGTAATTTATTTATATTTATTTTCAAAACAAAACAAACCGTTCGTGAGTTCTAGATGTGGATCCATTAGATAGGCTTAAAACCGAAGGAGTTTTATTGCCGCTAAAATGGTAAATCAATCACAATGAAATCCTCCAACTGCAAGCGCTTCGTTTCTTTAATGGCTATCGGTGAAATTGGACTTTGAGCTATAAAGACGATCAAACATAAATCGGCACTATCTTATATGAAACCCATCGAATATTACGATAAGCTATATTTCTACTACAAATTGAAGAAGAACAAGAACTTGAAGTCCACTACATTATTGGGACCTTTTTTTTGAGCAGACCAATCTATCATGTGATGCCAACAAATCCCTCTCACATTCAACAGATTGCCGATCGGAATCTATTAATATGTATGACCCAGTGAGAATCTTTGGACCTACAGCCAGGAACCAATCATTATTTCATCGGACGTCCTAATCGCTCACCTGGGAGACATTACATTGTTACAATATTCGATATAGAGTTACAAATGAATATTGAATTGATATCGCAAGGTCTTCGTAAATTTGTTTCATGATGTGACAATTTTGTATGTTTTCGTCAGTTATGTAAAGCTAGTTTTAGTGAAATGTATTTTTAATCGTTTCCACCCATGTACATTATCATTTATAGTTGATAAAATATAATTAAGTACTACACAAATAATGTTAATATAGTTCTAATATTTTTTTTACTGTCGGCAAGTGTACGTGGTGGTCTTAACACTGATGGTCACAGGTTAGTGACAAACATTTGTATTTCTACAAAAAAATAAATTGTGATCTGATTATATATCCTTGTGAGCCTCCCCATCGTGATTACCTTCGTCTCGCTTGTTATCATAGACTGAGGTACTGAAGGAATTTCCTGCTCAAAATATGGAGCAGCCCGACTTGGGTAGTAACTCGACCTTACAAAAGACCACAGCTAAATAATACTATTTTTAAGCAGTATTGTGTTTCTGTGATAAGTAAAGTGACCAGAGCTCCTGGGGGGATTAGGGATTGGGTCGGTAACGCGCTTGAGATGCTTCTGGTGTTTCAGGCATCTATAAGCTATGGTAATCGCTTACCATTAGACGAGCCGTACGCTTGTTTGCCGACCTAGTTACATAAAAAAAGTCTCGGTTGTTGTCATAGACATCTGATTGTAATCGTTACTCATTGTATCGGAAATTATCCGCTAATTTGTATCGAGCAGCGTAGTGCTCGATACAAATTAGCGGATAAAGTGCTTTAAGCATCAATCGTTTTCTTGTATAGAATATAAACTTATGCTCTGCATGTTGAAACGCTTAAAGGCTGAATAAGTTATTCCTTAAATAATTTGATTGGTTAATATTAATACTTTCAGAGTTCATCGGGTCGATTTTACGCCAACTAGAACAAAACGTGTCGAAATTAAAAAAAATCTATTTCAAAATTGACAGTCAAGAAGCATACGAAAGTTCGTGTAAATAAATAATTTTGTTTAACCCAAATATTCGAACTTCAACGAGAGCGAGAGTAATTAAAACAATGTATTATGCAATAGCTAGTAAACAGTTCCCTTAAGTTGACTAAATTCTGGCTGTGTATGGAATGGCAGAGCATATCAAAGCACCGTTTGCCGAGTTCACCGATCCCTAGAGAACGTCGTCTGTAAATTAACTTAAGACACTCTGTATGCAGACGATCGTGCTTTGTAACGAGATTCAGACCCCACGGAACCCAATACGTAATGTCGTCCCAAACTTTCTTCACTCTATTACATTGTCTCCCCGTAAATCCGTAACGACCTTCTGTCTGTGAATTTTAAATATCAAAAAATAGTAATTAGTAAACACTTGAGTCCTATCTAAAGGATAATTACTTACAAGTTTATAAATTGTTTAATATTATCGAATTGTAAAGCTAAATACTATTTATTTTAACACATACATATATCTACATTGAAGTAAAATTAAAATATAAAAATATTAAAACAAGCGGATTTTATATTTTAAATCAAATAAATGTATTTTTTTATTATTTTATGTAAATTATTATATATATATAGTATTATTACGGCACTAAATATCTTGGAAGCTCATACGATATTTTTACTTCAGTAAACGGTGACAAAAAAAAACTTTCTCTTTAGACATAAAAAAAGAATAACAAAATATCAAGTTTTTTATTTGCGTTCTATTTGACTTTTTAAAGAATACAATTCTCCTAAAGCAATATACATTTGCAAGGAAAGGTAATAGAATCTTATGTGAAGAAATAAGCTGTAGGTAAGGCTCTCATTCCGCGACTCACGGGAGTGGGGGGAGGCAGGGTAGAGTGGGGCGGCGCGCGCCGTTCGATAAATCGATGTGGATAATACAATGCTATGCGGCGCGACGGCCTTGGACGCTTGCAGCCAAGACACACCTCCGTCCTCTCAAGTTCAATGCCAACTCGTATATCCTGACATAAATTATTAATCGTGACCCTATCAAATAACTCTGTGATATAACTATAACACTTTTACGTATAATTATTTTAATCTAATTTTTAATTACGAAAGTTTACTCAACTGTAAGCAATGTACAATAACTATGTCTAATTATAATCAATCACTTCGCACAAAATAAATTATTCCCAAATACTGATATATTAGTAACCTTGTTTAGTAATTGTTAAGTTCTCTTTATTCTAAGATTATGATAAACATATTATAAGCAAAATGAAATTGAACCCATTGCACCTTTGTTGGCATGACGTATAGATAGCACATAATGGTATTTTCTGTTGAATATTTATTGTATCGAAACAGTAGGGATGAACGTGAATAACGATGATCATTTCCTACGACGACACTTTTTGTGATTTGTTCTTTCGATCCTAAATAAAAAATGAGACGCTTAACGTGCTTAATATTTCAAGCTCTGCGTATAATATTCGACACCGTAGCAACAGATACATATATCAATACAAATTACATAACATGTAGTTTTTGAATAATTTAAAATGTATGCGAAATTAATATTTCACTAAGATAGAAAGAAGGCTTAAACGGTTCGAAGACGTGGACTTATCCGTCTTATATATCAAAATCTTCCTCCTGTGTAAATGTAGGTCAAATGTTGTTTACTAGAGTATGATTACAGAAGTATCTTCAGAGTATATATAAAAAAAATTGAAACAAAATATAAAGCTCACTCGGCCCTCTGATCAGTATCTGTCTGATTTTAAAGTCACTTTTCCTGTTTTATCCTTAAACTCTTGTGTAAATGTAAGAATTATTGAAGAGAAAATAAACCAGACCCAATGATATCGTCCAAGAAGGCTCTCATCAAAACTTCATCACGACTTCAAATCGCCATCAGGGAGTTTCAATCTCTACATCGTGCCTGTATATCGTATTTGATCAACGATACATAATTATCATTATATAGCATTGTCAACAAATTGGTTTTTTGTGGTGTATTTTGTTTATACTCATGTATTTTTTTTACATTAGTAGTACTATTTTTCTTGTAGAGTTTTTACATGTTTTTAATTATTAACTCTTAGTTAGGTATAAGTGTTTGGCAGCTCAAACTATTTCTAAAATAATAATAGAGTTAATAGATTTACATATTGTAATTGTAAGTGATAATCAACGTTAATTTTTTTTTTTTTTTTCCTATTTTTAATAATTCTTTCCTTTTAAGATCTCATTTTACTCGATTTATAACTATTAAAGCAAAATAATAATTAATAATGATATATAAATGAATATCTTAGACCTATATGTACACTTTCGTCTGTTTTTAAGATAAGACACTGCCTGCATTGGCAGGGTTATAGGTAACAGCCGATTGATATGCTAATTTTTTTTTTTTTTTTATTAAATATTCATATAAATAATACATTACACACAGTATCGGGTCGGAAATCGGATCCACAACCTCCGGAGCAGAAAACAAGGTCAGTACATACTGTGCCAACGTGCCAGTCAAAGAGTAGTTGCTAATTGACCACATACCTTAGATGAGGAATCGATTGAAAATCTTCTATGTAATATTAAATTATACTTTGTTTCATGAATGCTTAATGTCATAACTCTCACGTGCCTTCAGCCAAGAAAGTGGTGTACCAACCTAAGGTTGAATGCCGCTTGCAGATTCATAGGTGAAAAGATTAGTTTCGCTTGCAGATCGATCTGACAACTACTATTGCCGTCTTTATCGATTATTGATAACGATATTATTTATACGTAATAGAGTTTAAAATGTCATGTATAATAATGACGTATGAATACTTATCAATTAAGTTTACGTCATTATTATACGTCTCTTTCAATAATATCTTCTAATAACGAACCTTGTTGTAATTTTCGAGGACCAGGAAACTTAATCAAAACTGGTACACCACTTTCTTGGCCGACCGTATATGTGAATAAAACGCAGCGACGTATATACACTGTGTAAACGCATGTAAAACGTGTATAAGCGCATCTGTTATATGGTCGCCAAGACACCACCACACATTTTAACTGAATTATTTTGGCACGATATGCGGTACATAACAAGATTATACTTTTTTTAGCCATGCGGAAAAAGTTTAGTAATCTATGCAACAGGCTAACCCTGTTTCATAATACAAACTCTCACAAAGATATTTTATATTTCTCTATCTACCTTTTTATAGTTGAGGAGATGTATCGTTTTTTTTAATTCGAAATTAGTACGTTACAATTATTTTAAACATAAAATTATTATTTCTCCTTAAAACTACATGCATCGTCTAAATTTCATTAAATTGTGTTTAAAGTACACTCTTACAAAAGCTCGTAGATTACTAATGAGCAAACAGAGCTTAAATTTTATAATATTATTACAACAAATGCATTTTGAGTGCTATCAGAACTCTACGGTGGAAAATATTTCTATTTTAATTATTTTATGAATTTAAGCAGTTCAATACGCAATAAAAACTTTATAATTCATCTTTATCATCCTTATCCGAGGGTTTTAGACGTAACTACAATTAATAAAAATTTCATCTGTAAAAAGAAAAAAATTGTATCTCAAAGAATTTCTTTAAGAATCCTTAAAGCCCGGAAATATAAATGAATATTTTAAGGCAACCTTTTATCTTTCTCTTTGTTATAAACGAGAAAAAGTACTTCAATTAAACTATTATTTACTTTAAATTATTAAATACATGAACATTTGATTAGACTTTTATAGGAAACAGAATTGTTGAATTAATAAATTCACTGAAACGAAGCCTTAACTGAAATTTCGATAATATCTTCGAATATGTACTTGACCTAAATCTACGTAATTGATCTGGTTTGCATCGATTAGAATAGCCTAAGAAAATGGCGGCTAATTGGATGCTTTAGTTGTTCAGACTTCCGATAATTAAACGTTAAGCCTTTTGAATACTTTGTGAAAATCGTAAAAAAAAAAAAAAACGATTTGATACAAACTTTGTATTAATTTTTTGAGAAGTATTTTTTTTACTGATCATAATGATGTTACAATGCTTAAATCAATTTTCCTACGTAATCTAAATACGTCGAAATAAATATCAAGTTGTCTTGTCCTCGTGTTACGCATGTCAAGGTTTCGTGACAGCGTATTAATGATATGATTTTTTGTCTTATTAAATAAATAAAAAAAAACAAATATATGTCAAATAAAATATAAAAAAAATATTTATTAAGTAAGTAAGTGTTTTTTTTAACTATAAAATGTCTGCTCACTGAAATGATAAACATATTGCAGTACTTTGAGAATATACCAACTTTACCTTATTGTCCCATCATTAAAATCTGATCAGAATATGATATATGATATATATCAGGATACTGAGAGGCAGTCACGCCATAACAACTAAGTTTATACTATCAGTGACATTCAGAGCTCTCCAAAGAGACATTGTTTTGCATGGAGCGAACTACACGATTTATAAAACGTAGCAGATAGTGGCCCTAGGGGGCTCGTAACACTGAGAATTGTCTATCGATCCATCTGGGGTTAAGTTCTGAATCACGCGAGAAGTATGTAATGAATACAATATGTTTAATGACAAAATAAATAGTGTTTCCTACAACATTTAGAAAAGGATATTTCAAAATAATAGTAATTGTCTTTGTTCTAAAAAAATTGACTTAAATTCACTTCGAAAATGATAAAACGTGAACATCATCGACGTAGGCGAAGTTAACTTAGTACGCAATATTAGAAATAACCCATTATACCTATCAGATCTTACCATAATCAAATTTAAACTGGACCACACAACAAGCGCTAGCTTTCGAGATAAAAAAAAATCATCACCATCATCATCATTTCAGCCTATCACAGTCCACTGCTGGACACAGACTACTACAAGTTCACGCCAAAAATAGCGCGAACTTATGTGTGTACACACATAAGTAAGATAAAAAAAATACATACATACAAATACATACGTACATTCAATAAAAAGTTATGGGAAAAATATACATAAAAAAGTGGAATTTAGAAACTCTTCCTACTTTGCAGTCGCTTAAAAATGTTTTTCAATATTTTTTAAACCAACCTACTAAAATTGTATCCTCAATTTTCTAAAACTTAATTATCAATTCGATTATTAACTCTGTTACAATTTACTGTGTTACATTATTTCTTTGTAAAAAAATTATGAGATATTTTTTTTAATTCACATTCGTGGATGAACAATGAATTTTAAGAAGGAAAGAAATAAGAAACGTGGCATCGGGTTTCAATGACTTCTTTCAGGGGTTTTCCGGTGTGAGAAACACGCGTGCCACGTGAAAATGTCGAATATCTGTAGATGCGTAAGAGGTAACGACAAACGAAACATTTGCAGTACTTGCATCTAAACGAATACCTATATAATAATAGTTAAAAAAAAAACTAAATAACATGCTTTATATAAATAAAATAAAATAAAAAGGTATAATCTTATCAAATTAGTATATTGTCATTGGTCCTCGATAAGTCTACTTAGTTTAAATAAAATCTGAACCTTTGAAATGGGTCAAAATGAAGTCTAAAGGAGTCGGTTACAAATGTCTCAAAAATCAAATATCACACATGTAAATTATTTTCATAAGATTTTAATGTGAGTAAAGTAAAATTTATATCGTGTGAATATTTATTTAGGGCCTGTTTAACCGGTTGCCGTTATTGCTATTTGTCAGACGACGGTATGCAACAAATAAAAATGTTTGATATATTATTCTTTTTTACTATCGACTTTCACTCCATTTATGACATATATCTATTCACAAATATTAATCTAATCGTTGTAGTTTATTAATTAAGAAGAAACAGGTCCTATGACCTATTCAACCTTCTTTTGTTAAAGTCTATTTGCAACTTATTTGCAGGTTAATCTTTATCCATAATCTATGAGACAGGCCCCAGATATTTTACTCGTTTACAAAGTTGAAACTTCTCGAGATGTCGAAGCTTAGAATATTTTAAATTTACACTGAAAGCTTTATGCCGTAAAGGTCGTTTTCTCTACCAGAGGTCTCAAGACGACTCAATTTTGATTGAATTTTCCAGTGCTTAGTGATCTTAGGAGTCATTTCTTTTATTTATGAAGAAATGGTGAGACTGTGAAACATCATGCACCATAGTAGTGGCTTCACGAAACATATTTAAAAATGGTAAGGAAAACGCAGAGTAACTCTAGTATCAAATTACACATTTTGCCGTTAAATAGGGAAATAGTCTAAAATGAAAATATTATTGAAGTATGGTTATAATACAACCCCACTTTTTTCAGAGTATAAACATTAAGATACCTTCATTTTTAAATTGATAAGTCACGCAATACCTTACGATTTAAGAGATCCTTCAAATTTCCCTTCGTAAGCAAATAATTAATTAATTCTATGGCAATACTTTCTTTTGTTTTGCACTGTGGCTACGGCAGAATAGTATATATTCACCCCATCTCTTCCCGTGGGTGTCGAAAGATTCGACTAAGTGATAACAAAATTCCACTACGAACTTGGAACTGTGAGAGCCGACTAATTGAGGTGATAACCATCAGTAGATGGTTATCATCCCAAGAACTGGATGAGAACTGCGGAGAACCGGGAAGTTTGGCCTAAACTTGGGGAGGCCTATGTCTGCGATAGGTAGAAGTGAAACAAAGCAAATACTTTTTCTGTTGTTAATGAAAGCTATTAATTATCTGCTTTTTACTGCATCTAAGAATATTTTTAAACATGGCTTTCTGATGTGTACATAATGATTTCCCTGCTTTTAGAACAGGTATTTTAAGCTACGTACCCCTTACAGCCGACTGGAAATAGAAACAAGGCCGTGTGACTATATGAGGTCACAACGTCATATAAATTTCATAACAAGCGAAGCTGGTATGTTATAAAACTTGCAAATCTATTGTAAAATATTTTAAGAATCACAAAGAAGTTTATAAAGTACTTCGAATGTTCCGAAGATTCGTGGAACTTGTTACAATTGGCTTGTTAGCAGTTTCAACGTACCAAGATTTTTATGTAAAACGTCGCTTCGTAATGAAGGATGAAAATATTTCAACGGAATAAGGAACAGTGTTGAGGTGACCCGTGGGATGAAACACGTACGCTATAACTAGGTCACTCATTCGAATTCAGTAGGGGCACCTGAAGTTTTCACTTATTTTGGTTTATCATTCATATCGCGCATGGTTGAAAAGGAAATCACTGTTTGAATAGCATGTGCCAGTTCTGACATAGGTGTGCATGTATATCCTCGAACTCACAGAGGAATACTGTTTTATAAACAATTATATGATTTATATTTATTTATTTTAAAGGGAGACATAAAAGAGCTATCCTTTTATGAGAATTCATAAAATGTTTTGAAGCTATTCTCTGAAACTATACATGAAAATACATTTAAAAAAAATACAACAAAGTTATACGTTTGATAAAAAATGTAAGTGTCAAAAAGTATGACAAATATTTAACTTCAACAAAGATGACATCGCAAAGGACACACAATGTAGAATTAAACAACCCTACTAATATAATGAGTTTAAAAGTGTGTAATAGTAACAAGTTTCATTTCTTTGCTATTGTTGCTTCTTTTAAGGCTTAATATATGATCAGAACAAAACTATATTAGGTATTTGATTAAATACTCATTAATAATTGTATTTGCTCACAAACGAAAAAAAAAACCAGAAGAAAACGAAAAATACGTCGACCAGTTATAATAAAAGTAAATACGCATTATTAGAAATAACTTAAAAAGTACTCGTCAGATCTTAATCAAATTAAATGGGACCATATGACAAGCACCACCTTTCGATTAGAAAAAAAAAATAGAATCCATCCACCCAGTAAAAAGTTATAAGGTAATACAAATAAAAAATACAGTTGAATTAAGAACCTTCTCTTTTTTTAGTCTGTTAAAAAGAAAACATAAACGTTATAAAATATGTAAAACAATATTATGTTGTTCGCATTGTTAAAGTAAATAAATGCATAAAAATGTATTTTAAATTGATCGCTAATAATTTATCCGCCAACCCGCATTGGAGCAGCGTGATGGATTAAGCTCTGATCCTTCTCCTACACGGGGAAAGATTTATGTCCAGCAGTGGGAGAATACAGGCTGAAGCGCGAAGCGCTAATAATTTATCACTCTTGTGTATATTCTTACATCAAACCGATTAATGTAAAAATACACACAAAGGTCGCTTTATCTCAGTCACAATTTTTTTACACATGATCTATATAAATAAAAAGAAATGTTGCTAAGCACATAACTCAAGAATGGCTCGATTAATTTGGCTAATTTATTTTTTGTATGTTCTTTAAGGCCCATGGAAGGTATTAATACTAAAAAAAAAAATTTTTTTTACTAATAACCTTTGACAGAATTAAGTCTGTCTGGACAGCTAGTTTACAATAAATATTTATGTCTTTCTAAATGTTCTTATATGCCGCATCACCATAATTTAATAAACTATTAAACATAAATAATTACTTTAGTACTGTTTGATTATCAGCTTATTTTAAATTTAAAATATTAATTCCTAGACAATACCCTACATAGTTTTACGGCTTAAGAGCCATTTCACAAAAATCGGTAACAATCCGCGAAATTGTAATATTTTGACGTCGTTAATCTCAGTGTTGGATGCAATAATGTAATTTATATTCTTGAAATATAATAGAGCAACCTTTGTTGTAGTCCATAGTCAGATCGGAATTTTGATTTACATTGTGTGTATAAAATTATTAACCTTTTCATCAGCCTCCTCCCTGGGTAAACGGTCGCAATGTATATTTTGAAGTCCTACTTTTCAATAACCTCTACGTTGAAACCATTTTAAAAAAATACGTAATATGTGGAATATAATTTTGTTGCGCACTATCGCAGATTTTTATTCAATTTGTATTTCTATTAAACGATAAAAAAATTTAAAGTTACGAATATTTTCCAAATAAGTACAATTTTAAAGGCGATATTTTTCTTAGAAAACTAAGAAATTTTAACGAACTATCTGCATCAAAGTAAACTTACATCATTAAGGAATACAAAAAAAAAAAAATTAAAAGATGTAATCATTTTTAATACATTTTATATTAAATAATAAAAAGATAGTATATATTACCACGCATCAAGCCCAGTAAATCAGTCGAGCGCTAGCGCTCTTAGAGGTAAGGTCCACGCCAAATTCTGCGGAGCCGTCTCTTTCGCTCACACGCGGCAAGCGCCTGTTGTTATAGCGGATAAACCGCATTTGATACTTTTATAATAAAATATAAATAAGTCCGTAGGTGTATACCCCGTTGCGAAACCCTACACGTGGTCCCTGGGTGGTGCTAATCAGGTGACATACTGGTGGTAGGCTCTGGCCGACGGCTCGCGACCACCCACTGAACAAAGTCGTACCGTCAAGCGGTTTCGTGTTTCGGTACGTTGATCGGTGTAGCCGACTGAGAATTTGGGTCGAAAAAGTTGCTCCGCGCGAATTGGCCAGTCTGACTAGCATTGGTGCCGCTGCGTTGTGGTGATTGGTTCTGGAGGGTAGCGGGATCCGAGGCACGGTGCACCGCTGGCCGACCGCAGGTAGTTGGGGGCCCAATTAATGTGCCAGCCACACACGAAAGGCTGCCCCGCCAACTGTCGAAAAATTCCGGGATGCGCCATCGTGCCGGTTGGCGACCGGATGAGAGGGCCCGGTGGACATCTCCGGGGGGGGGGGGGGCTCGGGCGTCCCCGCAGTCTCCAGTCCAATCGCCTTTTCCATCGCAGTGATTCGGTGAAAGTCTGAGGGTTAGTAGTGTGGAGCCTCGTTTCACTGCCTTCTTCTCACCTTCCTTCACTCGCCATTATGAATAGGAGTAACAGTAAAAACAAGACAGCACAGCGGTTGCACTCCCTCTCACTCTCAGTGCACCTCTCTAACATTCGAGGTTTGCACTCCAATCTCGTTGCAGTCCACCACCATCTTGAGACTGAGAAACCGGCCCTACTGTTCCTCTCGGAGACGCAGATCGGCAGCCCGTCTGACACAGCATACTTGTGTTACCCGGGTTATACCTTGGAGCATAATTTTAAACCACATGCGGGTGTTTGCTTATATGCCCGCGACGACATATGCTGCCGGCGTCTTCGTAATCTTGAAGATCCTAGCTTCTCTAACTTATGGGTTTTAGTGGACACAGGAGTGGAGAAAATTCTTTATGTCTGTGTTTACCGTTCGCACAGCGGAGATCTGGAGACAACCAGGCTTATTCAACACCTTAGTGAGGCGGCTGATGCGGCTCAGCACCGGTATCCTACTGCTCAATTGGTAATGCTGGGGGACTTTAACGCCCACCACCAAGAGTGGCAATTCCCATACCAGCACACTGACCACGCTGGTAGAGAGATTCGCAATCTCGCTTTAGCGCTCAATCTCACCCAGCTGGTCCGGGAAGCAACCAGGGTACCCGATGTTGACTCGCATACTGCCAACTGTTTGGACCTTTTCCTGACAACAGATCCTGACCGCTATTCGGTTTCGGTCTCATCGCCTTTAGGCAGCTCCGACCACTGTCTGGTGAAGTCCATATCCGTCCATTCACCGCCCTTACCCTGCTCCAAAGGCACCCGTAGAATATGGCGATACAAGTCAGCAAACTGGGAGGAGATGCGTTCTTTCTTTGCATCGTACCCATGGCGACAGATTTGCTTCTCCTCCGATGATCCCTCATCTTGTGCGAATGCTGTGGCTGATGTTCTGCGTCAGGGAATGGAGTATTACATACCATTCACTGACGCATCAGCATCCGTGGCAGCTCGACCCTGGTTTAATTCTGACTGTTCTCGTGCTGAAGCAGAAAAGAACACTGCTTACTTGGCCTGGGTCGACGCTCGTAACCGCAAGACAACAGACGTGGGTCAGAGGAAGAAAGCCTATAACAGAGCCGCTAAGTCCTGCAAGAAGGCTCTGCGGAAGGCTCGATTTGACCACATTGGCAGAATTGGGACTAGACTTGCGTCATACCCACCTGGTAGTAAAGCCTTTTGGTCCCTGGCTAAATCGGTCGAATCGAACTTCTGTCGCCCCTCACTACCTCCACTGATAAAACCCGATGGATCACTAGCCCACACCGCTGAGGAGAAGGCAAACTTGTTTGCAAATCTCTTTGCGGAATCCTCGCGTCTTGACTTAGGAAGCGCCACACCTCCAACTTCTTCGATTCGATGCGAGACGTCTATGTCTGAAGTCCGAATCCGTCAAAAAGAGGTCCTTAAAACCTTGCGCAATCTGGACGTAAATAAAGCTAGTGGTCCTGACGGAATACCTGCCATAGTACTTAAAACTTGTGCGCCTGAGTTGTCTCCAATCCTGACACGTCTGTTTCGTCTCTCTCTAGCGACAGGACAAGTGCCGAAAGCCTGGAAGCAAGCTAACGTGCAGCCTGTGCCCAAAAAGGGCAGTCGAGCTGACCCTGTCAATTACAGACCTATTTCCATAACGTCCATACTCTGTAAGAGTATGGAGCGTATACTGAATAACCGGCTCCTGGCACACCTTGAGAAGAACGATCTCCTTAGCGACCGACAGTTTGGTTTTCGCCGTAATCGGTCCACGGGTGATCTTCTGGCGTATGCCACTCACATTTGGAGTGAGGCTATCGAGAAACACGGGGAAGCCATTGCGGTCTCGCTCGATATTTCGAAGGCATTTGACAGGGTCTGGCATGACGGCCTTATTAGCAAACTTCCTTCATACGGCCTACCCGCTTCTCTCTGTGTTTGGATATCTGACTTCCTGAGGGATCGATCGATCCGCGTAGTCATAGACGGTTGCGATTCCGATCGTTTGGCCATCAATGCCGGGGTTCCTCAGGGGTCTGTACTCTCGGCAACGCTATTCTTGCTGCATATCAACGACCTGCTCAAACCCGGAACCTTTGGGTATGCAGGTGACAGCACCGTTGTCGAGCGTTACGTGTCCAACGCACGAGCGAGTGGGTCTGAGATCCAATCGCTGAGGGAAGCTATGATTCAGCGTCTGAACTTGTCCCTTAAAGCTATCTCCGATTGGAGTGACGCAAACCTGGTCAAGTTCAACGCCTCTAAGACCCAGGCGTGTCTTTTTTCGGCAATGCGGAGTCCTTTCCATCTGACTCCCTCTTTCCGAGGTGTACCCGTGCCCATAACCGGCCGCCTGGAGCTTCTTGGCGTTACTTTATCATCCACCCTCAATTTCGGCTCATACATAGAGACAAAGGCTCAAACAGCTGCCAGAAAACTAGGCGTCCTCTCGAAGGTGAGACAGTACTTCACTCCGGAACAGCTTCTAAATTTATATCAAGCGCAAGTTCGATCATGCATGGAGTACTGCTCTCATCTTTGGGATGGCTCAGCCAAGTACCAGCTGGAGCTTCTCGAGTCGATTGAGAGACGAGCCAGGAGGCTCATCGGTGATGATGCACTGGTCGCTGCAAAGCTGCAAAGCTTGCATCATCGACGGAGAGTGGCCGGCCTGTCGGTATTTTATCGGATACACTTCGAAGAGTGTGCGCAGGAACTCCATAACCTGATTCCCCCTACCCCCTTCCATCATCGTACAACCAGACGCTCTGCGTTACGCCACCCTTATATGGTTGACATTCCCCTTATACGCACTAAGCGATTCGCTAATACATTCTTGATCCGTACAGCCAAAGAATGGAACTCTCTACCAGCGTCTGTGTTTCCGGAAAATTATAACCTGGGGATCTTTAAGTCGCGAGTGAATAGGTTACTTCTAGGTAAGCGTGCTCCATCTTAGACCGCATTTTCACTTATCATCAGGTGAAATAGTGGTCAAACGCAAGCCTATCATTGTATAAAAAAAAAAAACATATTACGAAAATGACTGTAAAATAATATAATGATAATTTCTGTAAACAAATGTATGATTTAATTTTCTTTTCTCACATTATCAATACAAATAGGCATTTCAATCTGTTTGTCTTGTTATTTGTTAATTAATATGTTTGTCGGTGTCGATGTCATAAAATGCTTCAAGATTCATTCGTAAACTGAAAAAACTAAATCAATTTAAAAAAAATTGTTTCATAAAATTGATTTTTTATTTTTATTTTAAATTTATTGACTGTTGTTATATAACATACTTGAAATTTTTAACAAATTAATTATGTAAAAAACATTTTATACCATAGTTATAATTTTTATTATACATCAGAAAATGATCAAGATGGTCTTTTGGTTGTCACACTATACTTACTAGCCAAAGATCGCGCGGCTCGTACGACTCGCCCGATGCGACCAAATTTACCTAAAGTTGCAGAGCGTAAAATTGTGAAATGGCTCTTAAGCGTTATTTGCTTGAACTTTGTGCTTTACTCTGAAATTCTGATAAAAACACAACGCCATTATTGTCATATAAAAATTAATCGTATTGCATCTAAGTCAGTATCTCAATTACTTTTTACATTTCATAACAAAAAGTTTTAAAATTAACTACTTTTATATTTTTTTGAAAATACAACAGTGGTCAACAATAGTAAACAATAATATTTTTTTAAATATTTAAAAATCAGATCTTAAATCTTTATATTATCATCAGACTTTCTAGGTTAGACATATATATTATAAAAAAGTGATACATATGTACTTATATATACAAAAATTCCTGATTAAAATATAATTTACATAATCAAAACAAATTATAATTTGTATTTAGTTCATATTAGTTATACATTTATGTTTTAATTGGAGAGTTATTAAACGTTTTACTAAACGTTTTATGACATCCTTTGCAATAAAAAAGTTAGCATTCTCATTATTAGAGGCGGCACGTTGTAAATTATGTAAATGAAAGTATATATTCAGACATCAAAAATATCCGACATTCGGAAGGGAAATTAGAACAATTCGTCCGCGTAATATTGATTATGGAAATTACCTGAGAAATTTTTCGCGTTCTCCAATAAAACAATAATTTAAATTATGCCTTACAGGATGATGATGTCTATGGTGCTTTTAATATACATACATTTTAATGTGTTATCATAATATCTCTAAGTTTCAGAGATTACTATAAAAGATATAGCACTCTCCGAGGCACGGTGGGGATACCCACAAGGACTGCACAAACACCCACACCACGGCAAACACCTGTATGGCCAATACAAATGTTTGTCATGTGCGGGGATCGAACCCGCAACCGCCAGCGCAAGAGGTACAATCCATGACTGTGACCAATGCGCCAACGCGGCGTCGGTTAAGCCGTCGGTCCCGGTTGTTATCATGTACACCTAGCGATCGTTACTCATAGTAGGAAATATATCCACTTACCCGCATTAGAGCAGCGTGGTGGATTAAGGTCTGATCCTTCTCCTACATGGGGAAAGAAGCCTATGCCCAGTAGTGGGATATTACAGGCTGAAGCGTAAGCGTATATAGACACTTGTATGATTGAAATAAATTAATAGTAATATGTGTTTAATTTTCAGTTTCATTTTACTAAAATTGTAATTAAATAATCATTTAACTCAAATTAAAATAAAATGTAAAGTAATACGATTTAGCCTTTTAAATATACGCAAATATGCAATCGTATAACATAAGAAAAAATAAGTATTATATAAGTATTCCACCTTTATAATTTTTCCTTTTTTCGAGAATAAAAAGCAAAATAAGATAAAAGGTACTTAGCCTACATAAGACTTAGATGAGATATGTTACATATCAGTTTATTATGCGCACTACCTTACTTTAGGACACTACACCCACAGACGTATTTTTCCGCACATAATAAAGTTGGCTAGTAAAATATACGGTAGCTTCAAGCTTGCCTTTTCTTAATACTTTATTGAACACGATATTTTAACAAAATAAATAAATAATGTACATAATGTGTATGTCCCTAAAAGGGCATTTAGTCTTACAGGCACCCACATGTTGCCATTATGAGTAAAAAGAACTCATCAGATAAACGAAATCATCTCAAAGGAAACCGTAAGTATAATATCATAACAAATATGATGCGAGAAACAGAGGTTATAGTATAATAAACCTGTGACATTTTGGTAATTTCATATTAATTCTAAAATTAGGTTATCATGACTAATTTATATTATAGCAAAGAAAGCATTCTGTTGATTACATTTAACCATGTTTGCAATAAATTCTATATACCGTAATAAAGATAAGCAATCAAATCTCTCATAAATATAATTACTATTTCATTAGCCTCATTTTATCAACAGTACAAAACAAAAGACGAAAAAAAAATAAGCTTTAATACCCTTTAAAATGATTGTAATCTACATTCTTTATAATTTAAGACGCTTATAAAATTGCGACTGTCGAATCACGCAACAAAAGAAAAATATAAAGTAGCCTTCAAATTCAGCTAAGACTTATAAAAAGTATATTAAGATTGAGCGTGTAGTTATTGTACCTACTTCAAATAACTAATAAAATAGAACTGAAATAAAATAATATGAAAAGTTCAGGTAGTTTTGTTCGATCGTTAAGAATGTCCTAGTAATTTACATATTTCAGTTTAACAACCTATTAGCAGTCTCACTGAAATAATTTTGATCGATAGTTCGTATCCTCTAGTATCTTTATCAATTACACTTAGAAAAATATTATACTACTTTTAGAAAGATGGAAAAAAAACGTCAATATACAAAAGCTAAATAACAAACAAGTAATTTAAAAAAACACACTACCTACGACATTTTCATATCTTAATCGACTTCAAAAAAAGAGGAGGTGCTCAATTCAATTGAATTTTTTTTAAACCAAAACTAAAATTTAAAAATGAATACCACATTTAATTTTGTTACTTGCTAAATTCCATTTTTTACAAATTCCATTTAATACAGAAACCGCTCTTTTATCGATAAAATCGCGTTTGCAGATCTTTTTTGGTATTTTTTGTATATGTCTGTAGTTTGGTATACAATGTTAAATAAATAAATTTATAAAATAAATAAGTATAGCTGACCTTGTTATGTTTGATCCTTGACTTGTGTAAGTGGAAACAGTGTGGATCGAAGTGAGTGGTGACGCTCAGTCACGCTAAGGTAATGTATGGTCTAATTCCGATACACGAAATGCCGCACGACAACAAATAACGGGACATACTAATGTCATCATTATTAGTTTTTTCATTTCATCAATTGCTAATTTTATAACATTTGCATTCTGCTCAAAACCTTTGACAGTCCATCTGGGGAAGGACCTCAATCTCACAGTTGTAAGTAAATATAATTGTAATTTGTAAAATGACGATTCAAAGGTGCTTTCGAAGTCAATTTGAATAAAGTTGTATTTGATTTGATTTATAAAGTTATTTGTTACGGTCGACCAGCAAAATAATATAGTAATAAATAAAAAATAGAAACAAAAATAGCATTTAAAAAATAAACGGTATAACTTTAATGTAATCAAAAACCTTTCGAATTATTATAACTTGGACGGTACTGCCGTTGGCATGGAAAATGAAACCCATCGTTTTGAACTATGTCGTCCTAGAACATCTAGGACCGTAGATAATATTCAGTGAAGATCCATGATTATATAACACTGGTAACTCTGGTAACACTAACTGGTGGTATATATAGCTGGTCTAGCTGAAAGAATGGGAGTGGTGCTAAATTCTAACGCCGGACACCATACGGCAATATATATATATGGTATCCTAAATAAATACTCTACACAGTATGCAAATTGGCAACAGGGTGAGTAAATAACAAAATGTGACAATGTTATCAAGCGGAATTTTACGAGACCTCAAAGCTTTTAGACGACTGTATACTTTACCGCTGCGATTTATTATAAATAAATGCACAAGGCCGTCTGTTCCTATGGCAGGGAAATTAACGTCCGTGTTTAAGTTACCCACCAATTAATACACAAATCTATATTACTATAGCCAGGGTCAGGGCTAGGATCGGAGGTCGCTGGGAACTGCGTCCACTGGCCAGCCACTGTGATAGTACAGCGTAATGGTGACCTTGTTTTATAAAGTAGATCATTAATCTCGATAAGACTGCCCCATTAATATAAATATTTGTTTGTTCGCAAACGAAAAAAAAACCGACTTCAATTACATCGACAAGTAATACAACGTAAATGATGAAAAAAGTAACACTAACGTACTAGTCGTCATTACGGTTTTAGAGGGTTTCCCTCGACGTCTCTGGGATTCCATCATCAGATCCTAGTTTCCTTATCATGGTACCACACTTGAGATATAACCTTTCCAACAAAAAAAGAATTATCTAAATCGGTTCATAAACGAAGTTATCCCCGAACATACATAAATATATATATATATATATATATATATATATATATATATATATATATATATATATACGGTCGATTTGAGTAACCTCCTCCTTTTTTGAAGTCGGCTAAATAGTATTTGTTTTGCATAATTATAGTAGTCTTTACCGGGTAGCCGGTTTTTTCTTGTCCCAAACATGATGGTATCCTAATGGCGTGTTTCTAAATTATTCAATTTCAATTTCTGTTTTTGGTAATTCAATAACATTTTATTTTTTACAAGAAGTATTATTAGACCAAAATTTAAATTGGCCATATAAATATTTATCGTGGTCTGGACGTTCTGGATCCCTAACATACAAATAAAACCTAGTGGAAGCTGTTGAGTATGAGACGTTAATTAATTTAATTTCAAATCCGGTTTCAAAATTAAGAGTGTGGCATAACTTTTTACTGAGAACTATCAGATTTGGAGCCACTTACTCAGCTAATTGTACTAATTTTTAAACAAATTGACCTTAAAACTCCACGAACCAAAAACAGTTTGTATTTTTTTGTAATTTGAATTATAGTCATGAGAGTTATATTAAAGGAGTTTAGAAGCACTTTTATGTCTAAAACAACTGCATAGTCCCTTTTTAAAAAAAAAGCTATATTGATAGAAAATATGTAGTCTTTACACAAAACAGAGAGGTCCTAATAACTTTACTCGCATTTGGCATTTTACGATTATAAGGGAAATGTACCAGCTTTTTCTTCTTGACTGCACAGTGAAATGGGAAATGGCGTATCCTTACTAACCTTATTTATATCGTATCTTTTACATTTTACTTTTTACTTTTTTTAGGCTTTTCACTTTGTCAAACAAGTAACGTAGTTACTCTGTCCTACTAATGATACGTTATTACATTTTGAACCGCTTCGCCTAGTTGTTATAATATAAATAAATTATAGTTATAAGACCTGGTTTTCATAGTACGTTTAATATTTTTAGTCAGTTTAGTCATTAAGAATTTATCAACCTCTCATAATGGATAAACTCTCAATATATGTATTTTTGTATGTATGTATGTATGAATGTATGTAGTTAGTATACATGTATTTTATATTAATAATTTTGAATAAGTTTATAAGCTTATAATTATTATTAATCACTCTATATATAATATAATATATATATATATATATATATTGCACTTTAAAAAAAGAAACAAGTAAAAATTATATTTACAAAGACATTTGGCAAGGACGAATTTTTCTCTATAAGTAGGTAGTGAGAATATTGATGTCACTCACTCATTGATGTATTTATATATAAGAAACGCTTTAAGGCCCGCGATACTAACATGCAAAACATGGGGTCGTAGTGCGAAACAACTGACGCTGACGCTTACTGACACTTTTAGCTGTTTATTTAAAACATAAGTATGTAGGTATAATAAATATACCATCATTTACTGTACCTATATGAATAGTCATCAAATTATGTTTTGATTTTTATTATATCAATTAATAAAATTATACTATGATTAATTTAATAGAATTTTTTTTTATCGCGTTAATCATTGCTTCATTCAGCTGACACACTTTTTATGTAAAATTCTTTGATTTGGTAAAAATACAAAACTGTATTGTTTCAATTTATAGTAGGTACCCCATATAGAGCAATTCCTTTACTAGTAATCTACTGATGTACGAACAGTTCGTTAACCTATGAACTTTAAAATTAAATCAGCCTCAAACTAACCGTTAAACCAGCAGTACATATATATAAGTAAATATGTTGAAGTATATTTTCTACGCATTGTCAAAAAAGGTTTTTATAAAATAAATGTAAATAGATGTAGTTTATTTAGCACATTTTTTATGGTTTGTCACTTGACAGTTCAATCCATTTTGTTAATTTTTGTATAAATCAGTAGTCAGTAGTGTATTAGTCAGTTAAGTAAACCCACCATGTTAAAAGAAAATCAACTTAGCTTACGAAAGACCCTACTATGCTTTTGAAGTAAGTAATTGTACCAACTTTTCCAAATTATTTTTGATTATATTTTTAATGAAATGAAAACAAATGAAAAGTTTACTCTTGAGCTACGCATCCCGCATTTTTACTCAGCAGACATTTAGTCCAGCATGAGTAGATTAATTGACGAATTAACATGGTAGCGGCACAGCTATTAAAAGTCGCTCAGTAAGTGAGCTAATTAGATTAAATATATGCCTCAAATACCGTTTAAAAGGTAATTTAGATATAGACGTACAGAGATTAACTTTGTATAGCCGACGAACGGGGATGCGTAGAAGGCGCTACTTAATGCGCCTCCAGTAACGCCCATGTGCCCGTGTCGTGCTGGGATGGGAAGCTGATTCTGTTAGACACAGCGTCGTCAGGATTGTTTAGAGGTGAACCGGACAGTCCCCATGGAGGAGAAGTCTGGCCTTTTCGCTGAGGCCAGCCAGTCGCTGGAGGGATCCTGTTGCGTGCAGAGCCGGGACCCTCAAACTAAAGCGGCTGAAGGCTCCCGCAGGGGTTTGGTCGGTATTGCACCCCCAAGTACTGAAGCCGACACATGGTCTAAGACTACCTACCCGGGCGTCCTGGATATGACCCGTAAATGTACTCCCCTGCGATACCAAAAAAAAACTTTATATAGCAATGACGCGGATGTAACATACAAAAATTCACTTCATATAGATGTTTATACGAGTTCCTAAAATCTCTACATAAATATATATGCCTTCTTCTACCTATAGCACTCGTCAATTATATAAAAATATATTTATTGTTTTACTCTCCAGAGATGGTTCGAAAATAATAATACTTAAATCTTATGTTTCTCTATTTTCATCATATTATTTTAAAACTCAATTAAAACTTTCGTCAATCAAAAAGTCAAGGGCTTTTCACTACGGAATAAAACTGAATCGGTGAAACGGCGCCAATATTCGACACCTCAATTAAATCAAACGTAAGTGTCGTTTTCAGCTGAAACAATGGGAATATGGAGTACAAGGGTTCTTTATTTACACATAGAATATAATCATTAATATTATTTTGATTACGAATTAATAATTATCTACAAGTAATAATTTACCCCATGTAGGAGAAGAATCAGAGCTTAATTATTCATTTGTCGGTTTCAAAATAAACTTTAGCTGTCAGTATTTTGTTTAGCTAAAAAATCATATTTGCTTTAACTATTTCAGTGATAAATTATTAATATGATGTTTTATTGAGGTTCCATATTTTCATTCTATAACTGCATCTATGAATTCATAAATTTTAACATAACATCAAATGTTTCATTATATTTACAAACGTATTAAATGTATCGTAATCCTATTTACATTTTTGATTAACATTATTGTCGAATAGAATAATAGTTTTACAGTACATCAAAAACCATGCTTCAATATACACTGATTCCTTTTATAGATGCAGCAGAGAAAAGTGTTCTATCATATTAGAGTCACGCAAATAATGCCACTTGAGGCCGGAGGGCTCATAAAAGTCATAAATCATACTTAATTCTCTGTCAGAGACACACTTGCTACTCCGCGTCCGTGAGCAGAATACCTACACTATTTCTCCGTTAAATTTCTTTTAGTGTCGAAAATAGGACGCTTTATGTCATCAAAGATTTTGTCAAAACTTTACGGCTCGGTGTCTCCATAAAATATTTCGCTTCTAACGTTTAAATAGTTTTACCGTAATAGTAATAATATAGTTTACTGTAATAGTAAAAATGTATTAGTAATAATGTGTTTTACTGTTTTTTACTTTACATTTGTAAAAAAAATGAGTTCAATCAAGTGTAAGTTCTATAAGCTTTTAACGAGCATCTGTGATAACGTTAAGTATATATCCATTATCATCATCATCATCATTCCAGCCTATTGCAGTCCACTGCTGGACATAGGCCTCCACAAGTTCACGCCAAAAATGCGTGAACTCTTGTGTGTTGCCCATAGTCAACACGCTTGGCAGGCGGTTTGGTGACCACAGGGCTGGCTTTGTCCAGGATATATCCATAAGATTTAAAATAAAATATTTTCGCATTCTCATGTTATCTTAAGTGAATTATTTCAATCCTTTGCATAATAAATACTGTAAAGACAGTTTGAAAGAATATTATAGTTTTATTTGCCAGAGTCAACTTATCAGTACCCTAGACTAGTTTAATATGTTAAATTTTACATAATGTATAACAATGCAAATAATTAAATAATTTCCTTAAGGCCTAATATATACCCTTACAATTTTTCTAACAAGAGTAACGATCATTTTAATTTGTCAATGGTTACAGACGGGCTAAACAATTTGTTAAAATGTACTGTGTGGCTACGGTACTAAAGAATATAGCCACCCCCTCTCTTCCCGTGGGTGTCGTAAGAGGCGACTAAGGGATAAGACAGTTCCGCTACCACCTTGGAACTTAAAAAGCCGACCGGTGGCGGGATAACCATCCAACTGCTGGCTTTGAAATACACAGGCCGAAGACGGGCAGCAGCGTCTTCGGTGCGACAAAGCCAGTACTGCGGTCACCAACCCGCCTGCCCAGCGTGGTGACTATGGGCAAAACACATAAGTTCACGTTATTTTTGGCGTAAACTTGTTGAGGCCTATGTCCAGCAGTGGACTGTTAAGGCTGTAATGATGATGATGATGATGAAAAAATGATGAAACAATTTGCGATAATTGAGTACTTATCACGCTATTGGCTATTAACTTTTTATTAATATACCGGGTACATAACCACAAAAAATGTGTCATTTCTCCACATTACACCTGAAAACGAAATAGAAAACACGGCGCCGTACAAAAAGTTATTTAAAATATATGTATTTTACTGTATAAGCAAAAGGCTTTTGAATAATTAATGGTATAAAATTATACATGCATTGATCACATGATTCAGCTTTTAACAGTTCAGCAATTGTTACATACTATTGACACGGGAAACAATGAGTAATGTTTTGTTGTATTTACGTTACATTTTGAATTGAATTGTTTTACTTGCTCTATGAAATAACGATTAGCTTAATATTAAATTATTCAACAAGAATTTTTATACTCGCAATTTATTGAATTAATTTACCCACTGACGAAAGCTAAGTGTAAAAAAGCGTTTATTTATTATTAATTTTAAATATTATAATTGTAACGTATTTTTTTTTCCAATACACTAGAAATTCACGATTACGGGATTTGATATCTCATGTTATCCTGTTGTGTAAAATTAATTGTTTAATAAATAAATTTAATTAATTAAATAAAGATTTGTATACACCATAAGATCAATAGTAACGCTTTGCAGCCTTGGCGCCCCGTTGGCGCAGCGGTCACAGACATGGATTGTGCCTGTTGCGCTGGCGGTTGCGGGTTCGATCCCCGCACATGACAAACAATTGTATTAGCCATACAGGTATTTGCCGTAGTCTGGGTGTTTGTGCAGTCCTTGTGGGAGACCCACCATGCCCCGGAGAGCACGTGAAGTCGTCGGTCCTGGTTGTTATCATGTCTACCTCATAGCGATCGTTACTCATAGTAAGGAATATATCTGCGAACCCGTATTGGAGCAGCGTGGTGGATTAAGCTCTGATCCTTCTCATACATGGGGAAAGAGGCCTATGCCCAGGAGTGGGGTATTACAGGCTGAAGCTGGGTCACAGAAAATTATCAGTGGCGCAGCATAACTGAGGAAGTACCTCAACCTTATAAAAGACACAGATAAATAATACTGCTTCCAAGTAGTGTTGTTTCCCTGTGCTGTGAGTAAGGTAGTCTAATCTCTATGTGTGTTGTAGATAGTCTTCAATCGTGTTTCGATCATAATCGTATTAATATTGCTTTTATTATATTAATACTAAATATAATAAATATAATCTTTGATATAAATCTCAACGATATCAAAGAAAGTTGAGTTTTATCCAATTATAATACCCTTTTTATTTTAATGGAAGTGATGCTACACAGAGATTTTATCTCTTATCCCTCCATCCATTGACAAATAAATAATCCAATATTGTGAAATACAATAGTCTCCTCAAATGAGGTTAATATAATAAACACTATAATTAAATATATTTATAGGATTGTAGGACACCAAATTAACCTCAACGTACTCTTAAAGACTGTTTGTAACGCGTGACCTTTACCTATTATTATATACTTTATTGCACTCAAAAATAGATATAAAACATACAATAATAGAAAGGTTTATGGCAAAGGTGGACAACCTAAAGAAAATGTTTCGTGGTAATAATTATTTTAATTTTTTTTTAATTTATATAACTAGGTCAGCAAACAAGCGTACAGCTCACCTGATTGTAAGCTAATACCGTAGCTTATAGATTTCTGCGACACCAGAAGCATCGCAAGCGCATTGCTGACCCTATCCCCAATTCTCCCTAGGAATTCTGGTCACGTTACTCGCCAACAGGAACACAAAACTGCTTCAAACCAGTATTATTTAGCTGTGATCTTTTGACCCAGTTGGTCTGCTCCATATTTTGAGCAGGAAATATCTTTCTTTTAAGTTTTAAGTTAATTTAATTTTATTCAATGGTTTATGACTGTTTGTTACGTGACGGTGACTTACCTAGTAAAGAGGTTTCGTATTAAGAACTAACTTTTACCCGCGGCTTCGCGTGCATTCATTTTTTTAAAATAAAAATTATCCTATGCTACTTAGTAGTTAGTTTTCGCATGAAAGCGTAACAAACAAACTTACATTCAAATTTATAATATCAGTAGGGATTATTTTCATTATTCATTTTTTGAAATTGTTTCAGAAAAATAATATGCAATATTTTTCCCAAAGACCAATGTTTGATCTTTGGTTTGTACCGGACAATGTATACGTTTTTAAGAGATATCCATTGAACTACACATACCACGTCAATTTGAGGACCACAATGCAAAGCCTGAGTGTTGTATGTGTAGAATTATAGCATGTGTTTAGTTGTGGCCAATAATTGGCTCTTAAGATATTTTTATACACCAATTACTCAATGAAATGTATTTCAAATTCATTTTCTCATGTTATCTGAACAAGTACGATAACTGTATTTCAGAATTCTCATTAACAATAATAATAATTCTCATAATTTCAGGCTTCTCCCCTCTAGAAATCTTTATTTAATTACAAATTAAACAACAAACATATAAACATTTTAAAAAGTTTCGATCGATTTTTGCATTTATGTTACGGTCAATATTTTTGACGTCAGTTGTTGAAAATCATCCAAGAGAATTTTAATTGAGTCTAATATAGGGAATCTATAATTGTTTTGTAGAGGTCGCATGGCAGTCACTGCGAAAAACAAGTGACCTGAAATAATTTCTATTTATAGAAAGGACCAAACTTTATTTCACGAAACAAAATGAGTTTGATACACCCACGCTGTTATCCCAAAATGTCTTCAATCGATAATCCTTTGTAGAGCTAAAATCGTCATTTTTCAGATGATAAATATTAAAGGTATCAGATAATATACACTTTCGATATTTTTAGAAAATTCACTTAATAGAGATATTCAAAGTTCACTGGTTTTAAGTTCACTGGTTAAAAGTAAATATGTGAGAAGATCGCAAATATCCAAAGAATTCATGTATAACTAACTATCAATAGAATAAAATTATATCTTCTTCCTCTACAACAACGAGATATCACATTTACTACAAGTAAGCATCATTTAACGCACCGTGTGTGTGTTTAAATATGTTGGGCAAAAGCCTCTTCAACTTATCAAGGGCAAGGAGCCTAACGCTGCGCCATTATAAGTATTTACACACTTGAGCCACTATCCGCCAAACCACGGAGCCCAGTGGAGCAGCGAGCATGGTGGATAATAGCTCCGTCTCTCTCCCACAAGGAGAAAGAGTCCTATGCCATACATATAATCCATCCATCCATATATATATTGTATATATAATCTATCGATAATAGAAATGTGCGCATGTCGTCATCTGATATCAAAATATAAGTCGGCGCTAGACTCTCCCTGTTCTAGCCGGTGAAACCTGAGCTTTGATTCGCGCAAGGGCAGTTCACCATATCTGGAATTACAAGTGACGCTACCAAATTTTATTATGTAGTTTGCCAAATCGACAATGAATTTTCAGAAAGGTAAAAGACTAAGACCGAGCTGATTAAATGTTTAATCAAAGCCATCAAAGGAGAAGAAGATCAACTTTCATCCTCAGTGAAAGTCGTTAGTTGTAGTAATATAGCCTCTGTCAAAATCTCGACTGGTGAGTCTCAGTATAACAAAATCCTTGAGGAGTTTCCTGAAATCACCCGTCCAACTGGTACACATCGCGACATTAGACACAGTAGTGTCCTTCTCTAGTGTAGTGTACCTTATTCGCACGACACCAGACCCTCCGGTTTCTTATACTTCACGGAACATCTTAACATCATAATTAACATCGGACAAACTCAAAATTGCTCAACAGGAGTTCTAGGCTATACTCGCTAACAGGACGGCTCGGGTTTCACAGTCTTGAGGCATCTCCTCTTCACCTAGCAAACAATGGTTGGCCCCTATATATGCTAGCGGATCCCTATGAGGACTACCGTATGCTAAAGTTCGCTTTTTTTTAAGAAGAAAAGTTTGTTAGTGACCTAGATATCAAAATGCTCCTTTAAAATTACCTCACGCATTTACGAACTTCGAAAAAACTAATTAGTAATTAATTCAGATGATTGAAACATAAAGAAGAACCCAAGAAATTGAATTGATATGAAATTACATTAATTATAACAACTATACTCGATCGTGTTTATTTAGATTAAAACCTTTTTTTTAGGTTATTATTAGCGGTCTATAAAGGAAAACGCGCTTAGAATATTAATGAAGAGAAAATATGATTACGCTTATATTTTTTTATTTGAATTTTAATCGTCTTAACGATTTCCACGGAGATATGAATAATTAAGAGGAAGCGCATTGACACATCGGCTAATTTTGTAGCCAGCTTTAGCTTAGTTATATTATTGTTCGTTTTGTATTATATAAATATTTCATTAACAAATAAGTGAATGACGTATTACAAAGATTAAGACCGATGTAAAGGACTGGATGATGGTGATGATCATTATCATCATAATATCTCAGCCTGTAAAATCCCACTGCTGGGCACAGACCTCTTTCTCCATGTAAAAGAAGGCTCGAAACTTAATCCACCACTCAACTTTACTGCGGGTCGACAGATATATTCCTATATCCTGCTACAAATAAGTACGATCGTAATTATCGCTATAAGGTGTGTATGAAAACAACCGAGAACGACAACTTATCGTGAGCACGTTAAGCGGTCGTTCTCGGTGCCTTGGAGAGTTTCAAGGCACGGTGAGCAGAGCCACAAGGACAGACACCCGGATCGAAATCGGATATAATATAGAAAATAATTATAACTAAGTCTAACAAATCAATAACAATTTCTTCATACACAAATATTTTTAAAACATATATGAAAACTTTTGTTTTATATGTCTTTATTATTTGGACAATTTTTACAAATTTTAGTTTAAAATAGTCTGGTTAAATTGGTAGAGTGCATCCCTATTTTGATTTGCAGCTGTGAAACTGGGCAGGCCCTCTGCTCAGCGTGAGATTTAATTAAATTATTTGAATGAATCCGACGCTTCCGCCGCCCCGTAGCGAACCGACTGTGCAGGATATATCAATTGCTGCTACCAAACAATATATGTATATTTCTGTTTGTTGATAATTCGTGCGGTTGTTACTGGTTACTTCAAACAAATTAAAACAAATATTTCGTAATATTTATATAATATTATGTATTTCGTAATATTTATATAATTGACGCCGCGTTGGTGTAACGGCCACAGCACTGGTTAGTGACTGTTGCGCTGACGGTTGCGGGTTCGATCCCCGCAAATGACAAACATTTGTATTGGCTATACATATGTTTGCCGTGGTCTGGGTGTTTGTGCAGTCCTTGTGAGCCGGCCTCCCCACCGTGACTCGGACAGCAAGTTAAGCCGTCGGTCCTGTTTGTTATCATGTACACCTGATAGCGATCGTTACTCATAGTAAGGAATATATCCGCTAACCTAACCCAACCATTGGAGCAGCGTGATGGATTAAGATCTGATCCTTCTCGTACACAGGCACTTCATATTATTTATATAAATAATTAAATAAACTCTATTCAATAATCATCTGCGACCATTCAATAAAGCGCGAGGCAAATTAATATGAAATAAAAGTTTTTATTTAACGAACTTTCGTAACTCAATCTAACTTTGTAAGGCCTAGCGCTGAACACTAATGATTAGGCACTACGTCCGTAACAAAATCGAGACATTTTACCTTAACGTATAGAAATAATTAATGATATAAAAACAAATAGGCCTTGAACTATAAGTGCACCCGTAATAAGTCATGATAAACGTTCGCGACGTGCATAATTAGAAGTTGTAATTTATTAGATTACATACATACGTATGATGAATACAACAGGTGGCGGGCTCCTGATTACCAGGTCTTTTCTACAGGGTTGCACACAGTTAATATAAAGTTCACATACACTCACTCGCGTTTAGCATGCAATGTCATGTATGAGGGGTATAGTCTGTGGAATACGACGTTGATCTGTCAACGTCCCTGAGTAGACTAACCGTTGAAGTCGCCGGAGCTCGCTGCTAGGGTTGCCATGTAGACGTTTTATTATTCCCCGGTTGAATTAAATATTACGTTATACGTGTACTCTAATTCATTATATATGTATTTGTCTGGATCTCTCCGGATAAGCGACGTTTATGATGAAATATTTGGTCGAAACTGGATACCAGTTTTGTAACTACTATACTGGCTATAATATAGCAGTAAAAGTAAGGCGAGACATAATTTTATCTCCAGATTATTTGTATTTTAAAACTTATTTAGTAGACTAAGATAAGCAAAATTACAAAAAAAAAAAAAAATAGTAGTAAAAATAAAATAACATAATAATACAATAATATGTTGTATAAAATATTTACTGTGCGTATACGTTACATGTAATCTAGTTATCAAATATGTTATCACACAATACAACTATGTATATTATTTTAATAAATTTACACTTTAGTTTGGGGAAATAGCTTTAAGCTGTCGTCACGAGGTATTAGATGATCACTCCTCCCGACTGTCGGGCCCGGGGCACCCTATACGGTGACCTGTTACTAATAAATTTTAAACGAACTGAAATTTTATTCTATTTACAATACAATGCGGCTTTTCTTAATAAACTTGGTTATACTATTGAGTTTAGTCAGCAATGGTATTGTAACAAGTCAATGATATTTATATTTGTCAATATATTCCAAGCCAACTGAGGTAGGGCACAGCAGGAATTTCCTGCTCAAAATCTGGAGCAGCCCGACTGGGGTAGTACCTCGACCTTACAGAAGATCACAGCAAAATAATACTGTTTTCAAGCAGTGTTGTGTTCCTGTTGGTGAGTAAGGTGACCAGAGCTCCTGGGGGGTTGGGGATTGGGTCGGCAACGCGCTTGCGATGCCTCTGGTGTTGCAGGCGTCTATAAGCTACGGTAATCGCTTACCATCAGGTGAGCCGTACGCTTGTTTGCCGACCTAGTGACATAAAAAAAAAAAAAAAAAAAAAAAAAAAAAAAGCCAAGCAATTTATTAATAAGGTTTAAAAAAAATTTGAAATACATATAAGTATAATAACTTTCTGATGAGTATATCTGTACGCTAAACGTCTCAGCTGGGCAAAGACCTGTTTATTTATTAATTTACACTTGTATGCACACAGAAACAAAAGTTCGGAAAAATGGAGTTAAGTAAAGAAAAATCATCAAGTTGAATTAGTAATTCCCTGCAATTAAAAAGAAAAAAATGAGCTTAATCCTTTACGATTGGAAACTCATCTCGAGTCATCTCAACAGCATAAACTGCTGAAAAACAACTTAACATTAAAATAAATATTACTTTCAACTTCCGCAACATAGTCAGTCAAGTTTAGTTTTTCTGATATATGAATTATTGGAAAATATTTTTTGTAACAAAAAATGTCTAACAATTATATATATATATATATATATATATATATATATATATAATTCAAATTTGCGCGTTAAAGGTGTTATAGTAATTATCTTTGTCTATTGATTGACAAAGGCAAATAGATAAATATCTATCTACCTATATATAAACCAATAACAACTATAACACACGACTTAATAATTATTATGCACATAACTATATTTTTTTTACACTTTACCCAAAACCTTTGTTATCAATGTAAACTAAAGGATTAAACTCATACTTACAAAATAGTTTTTTTTTGTGATGACGATAGTTTTAAACAATCATCCCTCAGATTTTAACACAGATGCTCCTAAAGAGGAATATACATAGGTATATGACACTTTAAAGTTTCGTGATTTATCTCTTTTAAAATTAAAGAGACCTGAATAATCAATGCGCTGTCAGAATGAGATGATATTGATGGGTCAAATTCGACTTTGTGAGTCTCATACCGTGTATCGATTACACATCACACAGTTTAACAGACAAACAGTCAAAGAGATGTGCAGATAAGAGGTGAAATTAGTTTTGAATTTGGTCATTCACTATTATTCGGGAAATGATCGCGATCATTTTGACAAAGGTAATCACGATGAAGCTCGTATGATACAAATATGAGTGATAGAATATTGGCGAAAACCAATTAAGAATTGAAATAAAAATCTTAATAATTCATAATCCTATAGGATACACTGAACCCGTATGTTATAAGAAAAGAGTACGACTGTACTAAAATAATTTTAAACTTATTCAGTAAAATTATTGAATATAAGTAGTATCGTTTATATTGACTAGCTTTAACTTGAGAATATAAAGATATTAGGGACGTTTTCTGTTTAGTGTTTAAAACAGATCACGTTCGCTTTCCAACTATGTACAAATGCATACACAGGTATTAGTTTACAGCAAACGAGCAATAAATATATCTTTCACGATAAAGTAAATTATGTACTTGTTACTCCCTTGTCTAGTCTTGAACGTAAATTTTAATGATTTTTACGTTTTATTTTATAGCTTTTGTTCTTAGACTCGTTTCATTGTGATAACAAAGTAGTTAGTAAGAAGTGCTTAATACCTTGTTCTCTAGTATGGCGTGTGGTTGTACCACGATTTATCGTATATTATTTATAATACTCCTGCCGATTACCTATCTGTGGGTAACTACTGTAAGCTCTGTTAAAATAATCAAATAAAGTGCTAGTTTAAGTGTGAGTAGAAAAAAATTAAGCAGCAATTGTTTCTTGAGGGGCAAAGATCACATGATAATATGATACGTAGCAACAAACAATAATCACAAAAGTTACAATTTTTATCACGACATCGCAGGAAGCCGATCTGACAAATATATAATTTAACAGTTTGAACAGTTTAAATTACGATTCATAATTTAATTTTAACTTATCTTAAAAAACATCCATAGAAAACCTTCACTAGCGTCAAAAACCGACGTCCATCAACAATACGTTCGCTGTTGGCTTTTTGTGTTTGACAAGACTTTCCACAAAGGTTGCTTGTCGGATTTTAAAAATTGTTTGTGTTTCTGATACACTGTTTATTAAGATAAATTAAAATTTCCACATTAAATAACCTTAATAATTCATAGTTAATATGACAGACAACCAAACCGTAACAGTTAGCCGACGTATCTGATAAGGGCACTCCGATGTTGTATGGGTTTAATTTCTTTCATTATATTTCACGGAGTAAAAAGAACTATGCTGCGTTTAAATAGAAATTAATATTAAAAATCATTAATACCCTTTTGTATATGAATACTTATTTTATGTACCTATACTTCTAATAAATATGATTGAGGAAAACCGGGATCTGGCGCGAACTTGGGGAGGCCTATGTCCAGCAGTGGACTGCAATAGGCTGAGCTGATGATGATGATGATGATGATACCTCTAAAAAGTCTGATCTGTTTTTACTTTTTGGTATAGCCTTATGACTTACTCTAGGTACTGAATTGATACTGAAAATCGTGCCTAACATTGTGTAGCATGCAAAATGAAATCATAATTTTTCTTTAAATATAATTTTACTTATTTTATTACAATTTTTAGGGTTCTATACGTAAAAAGGAAAACACGGAATCCTTATAGGATTACTTTATTGTCAATCTGTCTGTCAAGACCCTTTTTCTCAGGAATGCGTGGAGGTGTCAAGCTGAAATTCATATCAAATACTCAAGCCTACTGTCCCTTGGAACTGTGGAAGAATCAAACTTATAAGCCAACGCAATCAAAAAATACAGCCGTTTATGCTGCAAATTTTTGACACTCGCAAGGGAATCAAAACCTCACTGAGGGTACTCAGAATCTTGAAATTTGGTTCGGAGCAACGTATTATAACACAAATAAAGGAAAAAATTGCGAAATGTATAAATTTTTAGATATATCATACAATATAAATATTAAATAATTTTGTTTGTACGGAACCCTCGGTACTCGAGTCCGACTCGCACTTGGCTGATATATTTTTTGAAATTTGAAATAATTTAAGAATTTCGCTCAAACTGACACATCAAAAGAAACTTGAAGGAAACAAAAAAAAATTGTTGAAAGAAACATGACATTATCAAAATTTTATAGGATGTACGTATATTTTCTTGTTACTTTTGAAGTCCTGTATACCATTCTATTTAATTTTTATGTACATTTTCTTCAAAGGTTTGTGAAGACTACTTGTCATATATTAATTAGCTTCAAATCTTACGAAAAAAAAAAATCTACTAAAACGTTTCCTACAGAAATTCACATACAGAATTATTTTTTATAAAAATAGCATCGCATTCAGGCTGTACCATCCCACTGCTGGACATAGAACTTTATCTCCATATAGAAGGAGGATTGGAGCTTAATCCACCACGCTGCTCCACTGCAGGTTGGATATGTTCCCTACTATGAGTAACGGTATTTATTATAACAATCGGTATATCAGGTATTTATTATAGCAATCGCGACCGACTGCTTAACTTGTTCTCCGAGACAAGGAGACCGACAAGGACTGCACAAACACCCAGACCACGGCTCGGTCGGTTTCGTTTATTTATAAAGTTATGGGTCTTAATGTAAAAACTATTTCAACCCTGCTCGGTCTCAATTATTGTTGTAAAGATATTATATAACTTTTTATATTCATTAATTCCTTTGGCCATTAGGCATTGGCCATTGTACCAAAATTACACAACCAATTTTTCCAATTTTACGTCGTCGTTAAGTCAAGGTAAAAACCTTCTGCAATAAAAAAGTAATGTAAGAAATAAAAAAAACCCCCTTTTCCTATTTCAACATAGACAATGTTGCTAGAAATATACTATAACAACAGTTGTTGTGCTGAAACAATACAACATACATAAGGACAAATATTGGCATATTAGCAGCTTAATTTCATTACACTTAATCTGTTTACATAGAAAGTAACAGAAGGGATTGAACGCAAGCATCAATAAACATTTAATATTTACAGGACGGTTGATTTTGCAAAGAAGGATATCGTACAAATACACATACGAGTATAGACAAGGAAGTTTAGGAAAATTGAATAGGATACGGATGCCGATCACTCGTCGAAGCCACATTCACCGAGAATGGTCTCATATCCTAATTTTTGCTAAATAAATTGGATTATTAGCGTGATAATGACTTAAGCAACCGAGTATTTTTTATTATACATAAAATGGATATACCTACTCTACGGCACCCGTCAAATCAAGTAATTTACCAAAAACTGGCACTTACCCAATGTTCAGATCCTACTGGTAGTGTAGGTACCCAATGAAATGCCACAAAACAAAACAAAAAATTTCTAAAGTACTTAGAATAAATATTTTAAAACCTATTTATTATGTTCAATTATTATCAGACTAGTATCACTATAAGATTTTGGTTTTAATTTCAAATTTATTTCCAAGTATAAAACTTAAATTAAAGCGTTTGTTTTTTTTTTTTGTCATTGTTACTCGATGCATGGGTCACATACGACTTCGTCAAGCGCGTAATGCGCATTTGCCAAGTTTTTAAGTTTTGTCACATATTATTATTATTTATTATATTATTTTTTTAATGTCAATTATTTACAATGCACTAAAATTGAATCAATTATCATTACAAAAATAAAACTTTTTAGTTAATTTTAGTAGAACTTTTTAGTTAAGTTCAACTTTTTTCGACTTCATAGGGCACTTTCTTACTAGCGAAGATAAATGTGGTAAACAAAAAACTTCGTTCCATAAATGGATGTAACGGCGTCGTAAAATGAATAAGTAAATAGCGAGGATCTGGTTGTCCTAAATTAGTGGCAATCTAGTTTGTAGTAGACTCATTTGTTTGAATTGCCCAATGTTTGGTAGATTACTGAAAATTATCTTAACATAAATGCTTATTTCTGGCTAATATAAAAATATTGATTTCTAATGATATCTAATGTCGCTGTTATTACAGCTATTTTTTCTTTATCGACTTAAAAAAATGGTAGTTCTCAATTTTGCTTATTTTTTTATGTTAACACAACATTTTAGTGAAATAACTGATCCTTCTCTTATTGTCAGACTGTCATTCAAATTATAATAACTTTCATTATGACGAACTGTTACGAAATATGACACTACTCGTAAAATGTTTTACAATTCAAGCATGTACCTAATTATTTAAAATATTATCATGTACCTAATATGAATATTAGATATTCAAAATTAAGATACAATCATATCGGTAATATGATTAGTGCAATAAAAGCACCTTTAAGATAGTAAAGAAGTTTGAAAAGATACCTATATAATAATTATGATAGCATGATTAAGAAAGCACCTTATTAGCGTCCTCTAAAAGTAGGTATTATATATGATCAAACGAACTTACCTTAAGTGAAGTTCGATCATTATTATATGAAACGCTTCATTCGAAGATATAATAACAGAGTAGTACCCCCAACCTACAAGGCAGCGTTCGCTATTTTTAGAGATATTCATTTTGAAGGTATTTGTAAAATAAAACTGTGCGGTAACTTATTTTGATTCCCCACCTTTACACCTTTCCTCTCTACGAATATTCACATTTTACTTCATTTATTTCAGAGATTATGCAAAACTTTTAATAGATAAAGGTTTGTGGGAGGGAGGGTGATTATATCTTCGAATGAAGCGTTTCATATAATAATGATCGAACTTCACTTAAGGTAAGTTCGTTTGATCATATATTATATTACAACGCTTCATTCTTCAGATATAATAACAGAGTAGTTATTTAGAGATATAAAAGTTTTGCAAGAACAAATCATTCATTTCGAAATAAGGTTCGATATAAACATTATAATATATATAATAGCATTAGAGTCACAATCGTTTAATTTTACTACTATTTTGTATATATTTATAACAAAATATTTATAAAATTGTATTATCATAATCATGAATTATTCTTATCTTTAAAGCATACAGATTGTGCAAAGTTTGAATTACTATTAATAATAGGTAGCTGATAAAACTTTGCAAAAATAGTAGAATTAGAGGTACAGCCAGCTGTCCTTCTAATCAACTCTATATCAACCCCTGCAGCTCTAGCTGTTGAGGTTGCTATGTCGCAGACTATGGGCCCCGATCACAGAAATATCAATGCCACTTGCAGAAAGCACCTGTTTTATCCAACGACTAATGCTTTGAGATGAAGCAGGTTTATTATACGGGTTTTTACTAGTTAAAATTAAATTGTCAGCATTAATAGTTTTTCTTAAGCTTTTCGTACGAGAAATATAAACTATAATAGCAGTAGCTGGACAAATAGATAGATTGCTTTTAAAGTACGGCAACCAAAGAACTGGTTGTGGTCTATTTACTGCAGAAGTTTTAATGTGGTCGGTAATCATTATTTTTATTCCATTCGAATAAAAGTTGATGTTATTCAACTTTATTAATGATAATGTTTGTACTCTTTGTGCCGTGCAAAGAGCAAGTAGAGTAACAAGTTTTTTGTTAAGTAATTCTACTGATAATTCTGTGTTCGCACCTAACTTTGATATCCATTGCAAGACAATTTGCGGGTCCCATGTATTAGAATATTTAGCTTTAATCGGTTTTTGCCTATACACACCTTTTAAAATCGTTTTATGTATTCATTTTTTCCGATACTGCTACCTAATAATAAAGACAGTGCGGATCGGTGACTATTAATTGTGCCATACGAAGCACCTTTATTAAATTGACACGTTAAAATGGACAAAACTTTACTAACGGAACCGTCTAAAGGACATACATTAAAACCATAACAATATTCCCACCAGAGCTTATAACAAACGTTAAATTGCTTTTTTTTTTGTATTGTCAGCTAATGAACATAACATTAAGTCAAAGGATTCTGGAGGGATACCTTGCCGGGAAAAGGTTAACCTGAGAGCTTCGCTGCAGCCAGGGTAAGCTGCTGGTGTAATGGGTGAATCTCGCTATAACAAGACATTAAAAGATTATTATCCTTTTTAAAATATAGAACTTCAGACACTATCATACTTTGTAATAGAGGAAACCACGGTTGCGATAACCAATAAGGAAAAACCAATATACCAGTTGCCTTATTATCTAAAAAATTTTGTAAGCATTTCATTATCATTGAGAATGGTGGGAAAGCGTAAAAAGAATAACTTCTCCAGTTTACTTTTTTCAGTTTTTGTTGAATGCATCTACCGCTATGGATGCGTCTGGATCCTGTTTCCATGACATGAAGATGTTACATTTGGCGTTGGTGCGAGAGGCGAATTAATCAATTTCCGGTTACCCAAATTTTTATAATAATTTTCTGAAAGGCTTTATCTGACAATTCCCATTCTGTATCAGGATTTGTTTTTCTAGATTCAAAATCAGCTTCTTTATTATCGCGAGTATTAATGTAAGATGCATATAACCATATATTACGCGCCTCGCACCATTGCCAAATGTTTCTTGCTAAATCATTCAAATGAGGATGTTGTATAGGTACTCCCCATACGATTGATATAGCTAAGAGCCGTGGTATTGTCAATACGTAAAAGAATATTACAATTATAATGTGAATGTGTAACTCAAGGTAATTAATATGTTTCTCTTTTACTTTATTCGTCCATCCGCCATTTGCACGCATATTATTACACTATGGGTCCCAACCGGATCTTGACACATCGGTAAAAATTTCTAAAAGATAATTTTGATTACTTTGAATATTGTTATATGTGATATAAATATTAGAAATACACCATTTTAAATCTTTTTGAATTATCTTAGGTAATTTAACTTTTACGTCGTAATTTTTATATTTGCAAAGAAAAAGATATTTTTGTCTTTCTAAAAGTTTTGTGTACATCCATCCGTATTTTACGGCTGGACAAGCAGCTATTAAAACTCCTATTAGTTTAGCAAAATCACGTATAGTACACATAGGTAGCTTATAAAATCTATTAACTAACTTATAAATATTATCGCGTTTGTCTATAGGTAGTGATAATGACATATTAATAGTATTATATATGAAACCTAAGAATTTACAAAACTTGCTTAGGTTTTAGTGAACTTTTTTCATAATTAATGATAAATCCTAGGCAAGATAACAATTTTAGTGTTTCCTTTACATTATTCTGATAATTTATATAGCTTTCGCCTATACATAAAATATCATCTAAATATAACACTGATTTAAAACCTTAGGATCTTAATCATTCATTATTTTTGTAAAAACAAGAGGAGCTGAACACAGACCATATGGCATGGCGTTGAATTCATATGTTACTATATTTCTATTATCATGAAGGAATTGAAAACGTAAATATTTCGCAATTTTGTGAGCTATGTATAGGCACTAATAGATATGCTTCTTTAAGGTCAATTGTAGCCAAATAATTATTTTTAATTAATTTTAACGCCGTTCTATAGTCTTCCATTTTAAAATGACTTTTTGATATAAATTTATTAAGAGGTTTTAGGTTAAGTACCTATAAATCTTTTATCTCCATTAGGTTTTGGAGCTAAAAAGGTCTTAGATAAAAACTGGCCGGTTTTAAATGAGCATTGCGAAATTGCTCCTAAATCAATTAGTTTAGATATCGATTTGTTCATAAGAAAATAATCTTTATCATTTAATACTGAAAGCTTAGTAACATTTAATTGTGTTACTTCTTTATCTAACGGTATTTTGTAACCATGTCTAATCCAAGATTATTCGATTTGATGTAATATTACACCAACAATTGTAAAAAGTTTGAACTCGGCCTGCATGTACCTGGATTATCGCCGCGTTGGGGCACGACTCCTGCTCGTGCTCTGGTACGAAGACCTCGCCGTTGACGCTGGTTGTTGCCGCTGTGGAGCTGGGGCAGATCTCTTCTGGCCGCCTCGCCCACCTCCCCGACTCGTTGAGGGACGAGGTCTGAAGGCATTTCCCTGACCGGTTGTTACTGGTCGGGTGTATGTTTGAGTAGGAAAAGGTTTAGGTAGCTGTGTTTTCTTAAATTGTGAACTTAGTTTTTCAGAATACTTTGAATTTTTAATTTTTTCAGATAGATCATTTCCAAATAATGTATCATCTCTTTCAGAGTCTTGAACAATTTGTTGAAATGATTTGTCTAGTGACATCGTAACCAGTATTACACACCATTTTGTTTCGAGTGTATGAAGGTCTAAGAAAATTCGACAGCAGTTACTAAGATGTTTTACTGCCTCCAGTTTGTCACCATTCGACAGTAACAAGTGTAAGGCTTTATTTGCAGCTATTATGCCCATAGCTAGCTGCTGTTGATTGTTTTTTAATTTTTTATCACGGAATTTTACAGTCTCCGCTAGAGCTGAAGTAATCTCGGTATTTAAAGTTGGTGGCCTGAGGAACTTAAAATTTTCAGGAACAAGGTATTCCTTGTTCAACTTTTCTTTCGTTTCCTTGGACAAACCTTTTTTAATAATAGGCAACCAACGCTTGGACAAATCCTCATGAATGCTTTCTCCAAACTCGGGTTCTTCTATAATGTCATCTCCTAGTGCTTGAAGCAATTCTGGTTCTAATTCAAGATTTGATACTTATATATCCGTATCATTGTTAGGTAGCTCCAATGCTTCCTCATTTTCTATTTCCGGTAAATCTACCGGAACCGACAAACTGACTCCACAGTCGGAGAGTGTTCATCTGATAAGAATAAACAAATATGTGAATTCTTATTTCAATCATGAGCCATCGTATTGGACATAGCCAATCCCCAGGCATAATACGTGTTAATACGTATTTTTAATATCGAGTGATAATACAATGGTATTAGGTGGGTAGGTATAGAAATTATAAATATAAAATGTAAAAGAAAAAACTTTTTATCACGGTTGTTTTATAAAAACTAAAAACTAGTCATTACTACCTTCGTGTTAGACAATGCCAACCCCCAGGTATGACTATGTGCTAAAAGATATAGCCTTCGTGTAGGACAAGCCTACCCCCAGGCTTAAAGTGACAATCACTTTATGTTTAAAATTATTTCGTACCATTATTTTCTCCGACGATTCTGACGACGACATCACTATTCTTCTAACACGTTTATTTAACTTTCTAATTTTTTTCATGTATTTATCAATTTTTTCTTCAGCCGTACGTTTCGGCATTATGACGACTAGCAAGTACACTCACTATCAACTAGGCGTCTTGACGCTGCCTCGCAAGAAAAAGGAATGAAGTAAAATGTGAATATTCGTAGAGAGGAAAGGTGTAAAGGTGGGGAATCAAAATAAGTTACCGCACAGTTTTATTTTACAAATACCTTCAAAATGAATATCTCTAAAAATAGCGAACGCTGCCTTGTAGGTTGGGGGTACTACTCTGTTATTATATCTGAAGAATGAAGCGTTGTAATATAATGATAGTGTCTTCATTTTAAATTCTTTGTGTAAAAATAAATCGAATTCTACCAATTTGACGATTTTTTTTATCTTTTTTTTCTAAACAGTGTTTTTTATTTGAATATTAACGACAACAATATGCTTGTTTTAGTCAAAATAACCATATAATTATAATTTACTCGATTCTACTACAATCACTCGGACTAGGAAACTGTCTAACTTACAGTGACAACGTGTCTTGTGGTAAATTTTAAATTTGGCTCTTCAAATATGTATGTTCCGTAATTCCGTTAGAAGTGGTAGTTTATGTATATTTAAGTGGTAGATTAATTTTGTACTGACACAGTAAGTACCCTATTCACAGCACTGTAAATTACTTTTATTTGTTTACTGTGTTTTAGCTTTTAAAATCTTTACTTGGCTTACTTGGGCTTTGATATATATATATATATATATATATATATATATATATATATATATATATATATATACAATCACAAAACAGTGCGAGTTTGGGGATATAAAGTAGGTACTATGAAATTTACTACAATGATATAAAGGATAACTTCAAGAGCTACAGATATATTATAAAAAATGCTTATTATAACTCGACAACAATAAGACAGGCGTTGGCGCCATACAGATGTTTGTCGTTGTTTGAGAGTTTGTGCTTGTGTATTGTGTGTGTTTCAGGACCCCCGACACAGGAGATTATCGTACTGGTGACTGTTGAATATGAAGCTTTTATTTATCATTATTAATATTTAATCTTACAATACCGGTACTTTAAAAAAATCCAAGTGTAGAGCAAACTTTAATGGGTGTTTTTAAATGAAAGGATAATATGTCTGGAATTAAACTTCAAGAATATTATAAAGTTCGTTTCGAATAAGGAACGTCAAATAAGCTGTAAAATAAATGTGAAGTGAATTTATTTTAGAAGGAAAATTATTATTTACATCAAGCGTCCGAAAGTATTTCTTGAATCATCAAAATGAATCGCAATAAGTTTTCCGAGAGTTACTTGATCGCATTGGTAACAGTGAGAGTCACTAAATTATGAAATGTTAGTGACACTGAGTATTCACGTACTATGACAAACTTATAGTATTCCTTTTAACGATACAATCAGACTCTACTGCTGACTGTTGAAAATAGGAAATGTCCAAGAAACATTCTATAAAAACTGCTTCAAATTTTTAGTATTGTTTAAGTTAAAATAATCGCGCGAGACTTTGTAAAGCTGTGCGTTTTCTAACATAAATATTAGTTTCATAAATTAAGTAAGACCACTTTCATAACAAACACGAGCTGCACCCCCTTTTTTTAATGTTGGCCACAGGTATTGTGCAATCCTATAATTATAATAGTCAGACGATAACCGATAAATTTTTTAAAAGTTATACGATTGTTCTCAAATCTTCAAACTTCTGTGCCAAATTTTATTAAGTATTCATACAACACTATTTACTTTATTAAGGACCTACTAAAGACTTACTCGTCACCAAATTCGTCAATCGTAAGAGTGCTTTTGGAAGTTACAAGAAGACTGAAGTTAAAATTTATAAGACGTATAACAAAACAAGAACTTCGTCTGTCTACGTACAACTAATATGGTATCTTATTTAGAATACTAGAAAGGGAAATTAGGATTAAATAAAAGATCTTTTAATGAAACAAATATATTTCATTACGAAATTAATTACCCAACAAATCCATTTTCAACACGTTTTCAAACCATTTTTATAATAGGAAAATGTGCTTTTAAGTGCCAAATTTTCATTTAACACACTAAAAAGTATGGTTACTTGTATTGAGATCATCGCAATGTTCAGAAACATTAAAAAACGAAAGGTGTACGAACCTTTTCGTCATTAGTAATAACCATATTTTTTAGTAAAATTTTTTTACGCCTAATGGTAACACTACAACACACACATTTATTGCACATTTAGAAATTTCGTGAAGTGTTTTTGTCTTTTTTTTTTTTCTTAATTTTTAGAGATCCAAGACATTTACTATAATTTTGCACATCGATATTAATTGAAACAATATACACAATAGCAATTTTAAGTGACTTAATACATATCCAAAATATTGAACTATCCTAAGTTAGTTGGAAAATGGACAAGAGATTTAAAACCAATGGACTGCTTCGTAGATAAAAATTTGACATAATATTGCCAAATAAAAATCTTATAATCCCTATTAAAATGTTTGTCGTGTTAAAACTATAAAACAGGTCTATCTGTTTAACAGTAATAATTATCTGAAATATACCAGTAAAAAAAATATATTATATCATATAACAGTATGTATTATTACACTAGCGTTGGCTTAAAATTAGGAAATTTATCTACCAAACGTTTACTGTGCATGTATATTGTCTTGTGCTTTTATATACCTCGATTTCAAAAATAAAAATGAAAAAGAAACGATTACTTGCCCAAAATTATAACAAATATTTTTAATTAAGCAGACAGCGCTATTACGTAATATCCTTGTGCTGCTACACATAAAAACCGTCTAGTAGATAAATCCCTATGAATAGAAATATTAAATTAAAACATTTTACAACAAAACCTTTGTTTTAACTATCTATCAGAAGTGATACTAAGATTAAAATTCACCTCAAGAATCTTCCCGTAGATTACTTAGCATTGAACTTGTACCCCACGAAGAAATTACTTCATCGTATTTGTATAAATTACTTCATCGTATAATAAAAATACCATAAAACAAGTTAACACACATTATTAGCGAACATTAACAAGGCGAAACCAAATTAACATTAACTATTATCTAGCTGTTCCTGTCTCATTATATTAAATACATAATAAATTAAAATAAGTAACGTAAAAAAACTAAACGCTATTTAACAAAAAAAAAATAGAAATAAATAAAAACGATCCAGCAAAATATTAAATAATTATGTACTTATAATCCATTTTTATATTCCTACTTGAATTCTTTTTACAAACCAAAGTTTTGAACGGTAGTGTTAAAAATATATTTGGTGAAGACGCCCATTAAGTCCAACGAAAACGTCATATATAAATATATAAAATACTGAAAAAATAACCTTAGGTATCATAAGTTCTTAAACCAAATTATTGCTGTTGCTGTTTGTATATCAAAATGTAATGTGATTATATTTTAATAACTATGGAAGCATCAATAAATAAAATGTCTCTGAAGAACAATTTCTATCACATATCATTACACATTGTAGCACCACGCAGTTAATAGACCCATCTACGATATCTACACTTACCTCTATTCATTGTTTGTATATGGACATGTATAAAAATCAATACATCTGAAAAATAATTTAAGGTCCGTATATAAAACATTCTGTATAAGTTATGTTTAAAATTAAATAAACTCTCTTATTGTTTTACATCATAAACTATTGAGACTGCGATTTGGCTTTAAAAAAGTTCAAAATCAATAATTATTTCATAATTAAATTACTTATTGACTGCAAAATTTCTGGCCTACTTTACGTCTACCCGAAAATCAGTCTACATTCGATCGTTGGCTAGGCTGTGGAGAGACTTCAGCTGTCAGACATGGCGCGGTTACAACTAATAGTAATATCACAACATTAGCAACCACCACGCGATCGTTCGTTGTCTTTATGCCGTTCTACAATTAGTTTAATACGTCAACTACACTTAAATAGTAAGTAGTTAAATAGTTCTTAATTTACTTTTCATGCCCTGGTGATTGCTTTTTGAAAAACTTACAAAACATTGAAATGACTTATATCGATTATAAAGTCTAGTCTATCGTTGTTATTCGATGTAATTTGAAAAAGAGAAGACACATTCTTACTATTTAAAAAAAGAATAAAATTTAATATACAAAAATTAACACAGTTGCAGTTAAAATTATTCCATTAAAAATAATATATATAAATTATAAAAAAACGCGATTTGACGATAATTGGACGGAGATAATTATATAATGTTAAACATTCTTAAATTGTGCGCAATTCAAAATTAACACGTGTCATTATGGAGAACTTATATGAATCTGATGCTTTAAAATCCTCTCTCACACCTTGTGTTAGTTAAAAAAAAATGACAGAATATAATTATTAATGCCCATTGGCTCACAGTACGCGGTAAAATTATTACATTCATAAAATTTGACTCTAATCTGTGGTATAACACAGATAAAATAAATTCTAACTCCGAAGAAAAGGACAATATGTTTTTAGTGGTTAATCATTATCAATTTGAACAGAATATTCACTTAATCTATATATCACAATTGTCCTGGTTGTAGCACATATTTACAAAACATTTGCTGTGCTCGATATATATTTAGAATCTGATTTAAAATTATACATTTTAAATTACAGTAATAAGTTATATGAACATGTATTATATAGAAGACCACACCAATATTAAAGACTACTAGAATTCAAAATAATCACTCAAAGATACCTCTCTGTCGGGCTGATTATTATTTTTTTTTTTCTTTACTCAATAATTGCTATGTGTAAAAAATATATATTCCAAAACTATAGTTATAGGAGTACATCTGTTTAAGAAACATAACGTTTGTTTAGGTTACTTTGAGTGATTTTTACCTTATATAATAAGACACTAATTTACACCACAACATCAAGTAACTACGGCTGATATAATTATAAAAACAGTCAACATCAATTTTGAATGAATATTTTTATATATAAATTTGAAGTAATGGCAAATATCTACTGACACAAAGTTTAATGCGTTTACATTAATTTCGATGGTATCATCATACCTTGATTTACAATGTAGAATTCGAAAGAAACGACAATACTTCAGACTTTAATTTAGCATGTTCTTGGAGCCAAATTCAATCAATATATTGTAATTAGAGTATTTCGGTAGTAAAAATTATAAAATTCAGAGTATTGCTTCTCGTTTTATACTAGAAGTTTTCTACTACCTAAAAATTACTTATTATAATATCCCTCTGGCATTATCAAATATAACATAATAAATATGTTTTATTTTTCTGTACTATTATGTATAAAACTGAAAAAACGAAAAGGAAAACAACCTTTCCCTGGTTATAAAGGTCAAACGCTCACGTTATCATAACAAGGCGAATATCAATGCAGTTCTTACTTTACTTATTATCCTTGTACTAAAAGGAAAACCCAGTAGATCATAACTGCTTGTTGGAGTCCAGACTAGCACTGTTAAGTTTTAAGTAAGTATCAAATTTGGCTTTAGAAAGAAAATTTAAAGCAAACATATATGTCGTACCTACATTAAAGAACCATGATCACTCCAAGATAAACGCCTCACAAAACTGATAGTTTTATGTCATGGCCTAAACCGTATTATGAAATGGTTACAAAGAAAAAAAATACAGTTTTTATATCACTACGTTGGCAAACAAGTGTACGGCCCGGTTAACGGTAAGCGGTTATCGTGGCTGTAGACGCCTGCAACACCAGTACCATTAAAAGTTCTTTACTCCTTGTAGACTATTCCAACCAATTTATTGGCAAAAAAAAAATGTGGCTGTAGACGCCTGCAACACCAGTACCATTAAAAGTTCTTTACTCCTTGTAGACTATTCCAACCAATTTATTGGCAAAAAAAAATAACTTCATTGAAAAAAAGCCTTGAAATTACGTGATCGTTCGCACTTTAACTAGACTCATTTAAAAGACAGAAAATCTTGCATCTCGATCGATCACATTGTTAATTGATATTTTCCTCTCGTTCTTTCACGCAAAACTGTCTATCGAAATTGAATATCAGCGATGATCTAACTCTTTCATAATGACAACAGCACTAACTAAATAAATTAGACTATTATATAACCCTAACTTCAATAAAAACGGGTACCAAACAGCTTTTTCGTTGCATTGACTATTAGCTTACAAGAAATACGAACAAACATTTTATTTATATATTATTATCTATTTATACTGAGAGTTATCGTTACTTTATGTAACTAATGCCCGACGGATTGTTCTTGTTTAAAAAATACTGGCCCGCTTACTGGAACAATGATTAACATTTGCTACACAATACATAATATATTCCCTTAAGTATAATAATTTAATTGACAATGAGTTGCACTCAGACGTGACATGTAGAAAAAAAAATCTAAAACTATTGTTGAATATATATGTATAGAATCGAACATATGAAATGGCCCATTGCGTACATTTAAAATAATGGATATTTTTATTATTTAAATTCACCTGTTTTAAAATATTCGTTTATAATATAATAATAATATTAGGCTTAAAATTATCATTTTTTTTTTAATCTGTATATAAAGATTCTATTTAGTTGTATAAAAATATAATATTGTAGAGGTAAGTGGTAAGAGAAGTTCGGCTTTTAACCATATTGGAAAACCCAACATTTGTCAATGCTAAAAATAATCGTTTTTAGAAATTACTTTATTGGTTCTTACTTTCGCCGAAAACTATTGGACTTGATACTTATGTTGCTGTGTATAAAAGTATGTCAGTATTTTAGAATAAAATTGAGAAACAAGCCAACTAGCACAGACCAAGTTATCTAAGACTCGAATATTCCCATACTGAAACCATTTCCATGTGAAATAATAATGCAGTCACATTTAAACTTATCAATAAACTAACCAAAAAATTAATAGATTACATATATATATTAATTTATAAAGAACTAAGTATGACTACAAATATAAACTCAATATCGTCCTAAACAAAATGCTTACATATGTTATATACACTAAATATTGTATGGAGACCAACTGATGGAGGCAGCAGGAGGCATATTTCTCGTTTAAATAATAGGAAAAAAATCATGATAATATTTTTTTTTTATTAAACTTAACATTTAATTTAAATGATTAATTTTAAAAATATAAGTAACGGAAGGTCGTTTTGATTTAAGGCGTATATTTACGTCGAAAATCTCTACTCAATATTGCTTACGTATTGTTGTTGTTACTAAAAGTAAAAAGATCTAGGTATATACTCTAGTTCTAAATGATTTATTTTATTGCCATTGGAACACTTGGAGTTTCTAGTTGAAATATAAAATATGCACGGTCTGTAATCTATAAAGAAATATCACAATATCGGCAGTTTGTTTTGGTCTCGAAAAGACGAAATCAGCGACTTACGTCGAATTTATATTTCAAAACATTCCAGAATAGCGAAGTGATTGCGGGCGAGTATTTTTTCTGTTTAGATGATCGATTTGATCGTAACAGAAACGTACGAGTATAAGACGCATACCATTAATATGAACCTGCATACAACATTATATGTGAAAAAATGTGTAAACAATCTTGACAATTAGTTTATCTACTTCAATGTTTACTTTTATGAGGTACATATTTTGGCACAGAGAGATTACTTAAATCTAAAATGAATTTTAATCTAGACATTTAAAATTACTTTAAATTACATAAAACATTTTCGATGTTTTAAAACTTGGTGACTGGTCTTAATCATATTAATCACAGCTTTTTTTGCATTCTCTTACCTACCTATCGTCAACACTACAATTTTCTACTTTCCTTTCAATGGAATGAGTTTTCAATCTTATTCAAACTTGTTGGCAAAATTAAATAATCCTAAATTAACTCTTTCTTGATCATTACTTATCCATCTTGTACACGCCTAATAAATATAATTTATACAATAAAAAAAAAAAAAAAAACGAAATTACAACCAAATCGTACCCTATTCAGACTCTTAGTCAGTTCGAATAATCGTAAAAATACTTAAAATTTTAAATATAAGTAATTTAGCCTTCCTACACGCGAAGAATGTAGTGTGACGCATGATAAAGTTATCCTCTTCAGCAGAAATCGTTACTATTCATTCCATTCTTTAAACTTTATAGAATAAATATAGAAAATCATTTATTAAACTATAGGCACCGCTCCGAAAAAAAAAAGTAATATGGTAAAATTCTATTTAGACCTGCTTAAATATATCCACAATAAAGTTGTAAAGATTCAAAATATTTTAAAAATATTCCGATTTGCTGTTATAAAACGACTCGGTCATTAACTATAAGAGGTATGAGAAGATCGAAAACCGGACGGCGCAGACGATCAGCGGGCGTTGTGAACGTGAGTCGTGAGGTGCTTGGACAAGTAGTCGGCCCGGGCGAAACACTTACCGCAGGCTTCGCAGTGGTAGGGCCGCTCGCCGGTGTGGATGCGGAGGTGGCGTGTGAGGTCACTCTTACCACCGAATGCTCTGCCGCAGAACAGACACACAAATGGACGTTCCCCGGTATGTTTCCTAACGTGCAGCTTCAAATTCTCTTTAGATCTCACGCATTTACCACAGAATGGGCACGCGAATCTTCTTTCTCTGTCTCTTTGTCTGTCATCGTTTTGTAGAAATCCCAAAATTCCGGAATGTGTAGTAGAACTTTCAATTTTACTGTCGCCACGTGACTCGCTCTCAGAACTATCCGCCATAGAACTCACGCTTGCAAATGATACGGGGACGCGTCTCCTTTCATTTGGAGCGTCATCTCGTTTAGTTTCGCTTTCAGCACTTGAATTTTTGCAATCGTTTGAATCATCGACGGTAACGATAGAATCAGTGGCACCATTCGAATCTACGGTACTATCTTGTTCGCCATCAACGACCACGTCTATTGGTGGGGTCCTGATAACGTCATTTCGGTTCTTTTTCTTCATAGACAAATCCATTTCCCCACATTGACCAATTAATACTTCATTAGTGCTTGTTACTTGGTCTATACCCTCCGGTGGATCAGTATTTTTTGTATGTAGTCTCTCTAAAGTATGATTGAGACGATGTTTCTTAAAAGATTTTAGATACCGAAATTGCATGCCACATACGTCACACGTAAATAATTTATCAGCTGGTAATCTTGCTCGGTGGTTTTGTTCTCTGTGTTTCACGTAAGCGGATCTATAGCGGTAGCTCTGTCCGCATTGTTCACAGACAAAGGGCTTATCATCGGTAGACGACTGCGACGCGTGTTGAAGGGCAGCATGGCGTTCTAAAAGCCAGGTCGAAGGGAATGAGGCAAGACAGACGCCACACCGTCGCCTTTCAGAGTGAAGTAAATGACGACTTTGGTACGCCATACAATCATCGCTAAGATATCTGCGGAGACGGCAAGCTTGAAGCGCGAGAAGAGGCGACCAGAGCGGAAGCGCTGTTGGACTGCTGGGAGGTATTGGACTTGCAATATTCGGAGACACGCATGTCATGTCCAAGCACATCTGAAAGGAAATTACATTTATTATATGATGCCTTTATGATCGTTTTAATAAATGTCAAATGTTGTACGTACCTGTCAATCTGGAAATGAGAAAAAATTTAAATAAAAGAGTAGTTCTGTAATGATTGTAGAGCTTTTATTTGTCAAAATTGTATTTTTACAGCTATGATATGCTTATATTTGTTTCAAAAGTTACAATGATCAACAGCGATGGATTTGTGTACTGTTGCATTTTCAATTGACGAAATACCAATTCGATCCTCGACCATCATGATATACTGTAACTATATTTCAACAAAATCGTACTGCTCTCTGTTACAACATTATGACCTAATATTAATGTTAAGGCAAAACAGATTTTACTAATCTAAAATGTCAACAATGAAAGTTAAATAAAACAGCTTAAGGTAAAAATAATCATTGATGCTTCTATGGAGTAACAATGATTTAAGCTATATAATAATATAAATAAGTGGACCTACGTTATTTGAACTTGTGCTGATTACAAAATTTACAGCATAATATACAGAATTCGAACGTAAGTCTACAACTGGGCACTGGCGTGTTAAATGTAGAAACTTCAAACGAGCCGCGACCCAGCGGCGACTGACGTAACTCAAACAAATTTCATATGTATATCATGCTTATTCACGAAACTTAGTCTAAATAAATTATATTAAAAATCATAATTAAAACAAATTGTACCAATATATAATAATCAATACACCTACAGGAACTTAGAAAAATTGCAATATAAGTAATATATTTATGTATGCCACTTAAAAACAGTAACACAATCACAAGTGACCGATGAACGTTCGTCGCAGACAGGCTTCAACCTAGCGGTCGGTGAAACTTAACAGTATTACCTAAGACTATACAAATAAAACTATTGTCCTAGTATTGGTCAATAAAATAATTTTGCACTGGGTAAAGTTCAACATCACAAGATTGGAATGCGCTAACTACGGAGATGTTATCTCGCGTATGCGAATGTCAGGCGTGGCGACTTTGTCCACGCGCATACGTGTAGGGATGTGTACATTGCGACACATCGAACTATTAGGCTCACGTTGTCGCTTCTGTTAAAAAATGTCGCCTGTTGCAAGTCACATATCATAACGCAACTTACAATTTTCACCATAAAATTACACATATTTCTCTATAATTCATTCCCTACATAAACTATGTATATTCCGTGATTTGCAGCCTTTATATAAGTCTTATATAGGCAAGAGGCACTCTAAATATAAAACTGTGGTCACAATTTATGTTATAAAAATGAATCTAAGTTGTATCTATTCAAACGTTTTAAACAACTCGTGCTAATCTCGACTTACATGCTTGATAGGTACTCAGAGAAAATATATCTACATAAATTTCACATAAATATCATATATAACTATTTATTTTATTTTGTGCTAACGGCGTGTGAACTTCGCAGGGACGTGGCAACAACTGGCGAATGTTAAAATTTGAATAACTGCACTTAGGGGCCATATAATATATACTATTGTATGTAACAATCATCTTCTTCAACAACCTCACCCTGCCTATATACATGTCAATACATAGAAATATGTATAATTATAATAATAATAATATCATTTCATTAATAAATAGTGCCTCTGAAAGTTAGGAAACAAAAATATTATTTAAATTGCATTCAGTTCTATTATAAAAACTATTTCGATAAAAAATCGTACTTTGTTTAATTGCATCTTTACTAACCATTTAATTATTGCTATTAATTTATTATGTATATTGTAAATATTCAATCTTTCTTAAAACAAGAAGAGGAACATTAATCAAGGTTACAATATTGCTATAAGTTTGGTAACGTTTGACTCCGAAAAATAAGACGAGTGCAGCTTTTCAAATAGCAACATTATGTGTTTCTAATTTTTTTTTTTTTCATTTTACTCCTTTTCACCATTCTAAACTCCGGAAAGTAGCGCATCTACCAATCTATATTCTAAATATGCATTTACACGTGCCTTTTAACAGCAGATCAAAATAAATTTTCAGAGCGAATAAATTCATGGTAAACTCTATAGAAATGTACGCAGATATATAAAAATCACCTCTATTTCAATTATATAATTATAACATATTTACGAATGGGTGTGAAATTTTACAAATTTTGAATTTAGAAATATTCCAAAAACTATTATCGAAAAATCTAATTACACGTAAATTTCAACATCCATTCTTCTATCTGGAATGTTTGATAGTGTTAGTACTTAAATGACCAGTTAGACTATGTTAAACGATATTTATGAAATTAAGTGCGTACAAATACTGCATAGTCAACGCCTAACTTATTTTGTGGCTTTGAAAGAGCCTCCTACAAACTACAAATGACAAAATTTTCAGTACGCCACAACATTTTGAAATCAAAGTAATCCTTGATATGCTACGGTACTCATCGCTATAACTTTAAAACATTGCTACATACATTTATCTTAACTTATATAAAAAATTATTCATTCGCAATATCATGGGGAAATAAGGAAGGGAATGTAGGATTATGTAACCAAACAATATTTTCAAAGAAATCATCTCAAATTGTTGCTTTAAGTCGCAAATCAAACAAAAAAAACGAATTAAGAACAAATTTATAAAACAGAAAGTATCAGACTACCAGACTATAGATGATATGATTTTGTATTTAATTTTATTTAAATAAATTTAAAAACAATCATGAAAAAAAATTGTTTATTGTATCAAATTTAGATTTTAATGATTAATATTATTTCAAAATGTAAATTTATTTTCTTTTATTTAAGACACGTAAAAGTAGACTAATTTGTTTAAAAAAAGATCTGCCCAGCAGTGAGTTACATGCTGAATCATTAAATCAATTGTATAAACATGTCTGACTTTTGACCAAAAACATTATGTGTCTAAAATAAAACTTGCTGGAACTTTGACAATTTTAAGTTAAATGCCATTTTTGGCAACATGAATTCTGTCAGAAGACTAATATTATAAATGTGAATGTAAGTTTGTTTGTTACGCTAAAACGCGCGACTACACGAAAACTACTGAACCGATCGTCATGAAATTTTGTACACATATTCTTGGAGGTATTAGAAGTAACATAGGATACCTCTTATACAAAAAAAAAAAAAATCAATTCGAGCGAAGCCGCGGGTTAAAACTAGTTATTACATAAATTAAAAACTTGCCTTAAAATAAACTGTAATTATTTCAATTAAATTAGCTACAAAAAAAGAATACCTAGGTATGTAATTTGTTGCGACCACAGAAAATATGCTTTAAATTTTTTTTATCGTCTGTATTGCTTATGATGAAATAATCTTTGCATTCTGAGATCATAAATGTTAATCCCAGTTGTAATTCCTTACATATATATCACAGACCATTTCTTAAATTACCATAATACTTTAAATGGTTTATCCAAATATTATATGACAAAAAGAGAAATACTTCTCTATAATTTAAAAGGAATTTAAATCAATATATTCTTTTCCTATAATTTATTTTAAATACATGTCCATACAATTTATGCTCCAATTGTTAAAAATGATATGCACGATTTCGAAATGATAAGGTACAATCCTATTCTAATAATTAAAAAATTTAATTTATTTTCTATTTTCATCTACCCTCACATTCTCAAATCACATAAAGCCTTGAGTACCGTACACATATCGAAGTTAAACTAAATATAAATAAACATAATAATCAGTCGTCCAAACGTAATCTAAGCTTATTAGCGCGGCATAACATATAATTTTATTAATTAGTGAAATTCCTTATAATTTAACAATTTTTAGGCAAAAATAATTTCTATTCCAACCGTCTATAAAGCACATATCATGACCCAAAGCCATTACGAATTGCCGCGCTCAATAGAGCCACCATTCAATCAAGAACAAATCAAAGCTTTAGTAATATCTTTTTGGTTGTGACGTCGATGACAGTTCGTGTTTTAGCTATACATATTTATGACAAAAAATTTCATTTATAATGAACACTGTCGTCCTAAACATGTACCAATTCAAAATAACGTGTTATCTATGTGAAATGAACATTTATAATCCATAAAATATCCCTGTATTTGACTCTGTTTAATTTCTTGAACACAGCAATTGTGAGATGACTTTCAAATGCTTTTTACCATTTTTATTTTATAAAATGTTGTATATATGTATAATATAACATGGAATACATATAGCATTTGAAACTTCGTATAAAAATAATAATGAGACAGTTAATCTGTATGAAAATAGATAAAAAATTTCTACGTGTGGTTACCATGCCTCTGAGTTCCGATATCCTGACAACGGTAAAACTATTTAGCTTTTAAGTGTAGATGTCAAGATCATTGTTTTACGGCATGTATGAAACGGATCGGGACCTAGAGGTATAGTGTTCTGTTCGAACTGAAACGGCGCTTAAAGCTTTGATTCCCATGATCACACATCCACAACCCTCCCCATTTAATGACCTACTGAAGCATTACACTCTAATAAATTTCCTAAAAATCCGATATTACGTATCAAACTATATGTATTTACATTTATATGTCGTAATATTGCTTTTGAATTACCTCGGGGAGCGTGCGTCATTTACTTCGAAAGACAGATAAAATCACTAAAAACCTCAAATTTCTAATTTATACATATGAACTATCCTGAGTGCGTTTTCCATAAACTCTAATAATGTTATAGCACTCATCGTTAATTTTCAATATGGTTAACAAAACATCTGAGACAAACGCTATAATAAATTTGAAACAAATCTCCAAAGATTACTTCAGCTCTAAATTATTATTTTATATTAAGTGAACTTAGAGTCCAAAAATTTTATAAATCACTAAATAATTAGTAATAGACTTATAATCATCTAAAATAAAAAGCAAAGCAAACGAGATCTAGATCATCTTATTTTAATTTTGACAAAAGTTTTACTTTCTATTCATCTTTGGCTATGCCAATTAAGGGATTTTCGCTAATAAAATTACTTATTTAGTATGATAAGTAAAGCACCTAAAATGTTAAAATTTCATAAAAGCAAAAATTAAGAAATTATTTAATAACACGCTCTTTATCGAACGAAATCAAGAACGTAATACACTAACAAATTTTGTGAGTCAATTATCTATAAGTGAATATCAAATATTTATTCATATCATTCAGATCACAGTTACGGCGTTTAAATCACATTCTTAACTAATAACATATTGTCCTCCGTTTGTTCATTCAACTCGCACCATTGACTACTTCCAATAAAAACTTACATTATTGGCTAATATATTCAGAAATTTGTGCACTATAGCCATCCCATACTCATTGATGTGGACTCTCCTCCTCGGTGTCGACGGGACTGGGTGATAGAAATTTTCTAGCATATTTTGGATAATGGGTCTTTTCGTGCGCTTTCAATATCGTCGAACGCGAAAACGTTTTCCCGCACAGAACACACCGAAATGGTCGCTCACCTAAAAATCAAGACACAAAAATTAAAACTTCACCTCTCCAATAAATATTAGCAAATATTAACTGCAGTTTCCAAATGAATTTACCTGTATGCACTCTGCAATGGTCCTTCATATGATGCCTCAATTTAAACGCCTTTCCACAAAATTCACATTTAAAAGGTCGGTCTCCCGTGTGCACCGGTAAATGTGCTATTAACGATGACACATCAGGAAAACTCTTGCCGCAAAATTTACACAACACCACATTCCCAGGCTCTACAGGACCGATGTCCAATTCGAGAGGCGATTCTTCTGTCGGCATGCTCATATAAGTCGGTTCGCTAAACTGCCCAATCATCGGTAGTCCCATAGGCCTCCCCATTAAAGCATCGCGATACTTCAGAGTGTCTAGTGTGTGTGTCGTCAGTATATGCCTGGTCAGTTTGCTCTGGTGCGGGAACGCCGCTCCGCAATGTATGCAAGGATAGGGCCTCTCCCCTTCATCAATTCTCCCCCTACCGGACCCTTCGTACTCCTGCAACCACAAAAAGAACATCAACTTCTTTTTTTCTTGTTCGTTCTTAACAAGGACCAAAATGTGTGCAAAATCTCTACCACTACTTTCTAAATCGAGATGCAGTCTCTGTATATCTTTAGTTTCACTATCTAAGTAAGAAGTTGACGCTCATTTTTGCCCAAAAAATGTGCAGGAGTGACCCCGGGAGCCGGCTACGCGTAATGCCTTGTTGTATAGCAACGCGCGCGCGTACTGAATCTAAGATTCGTACATATATCGTATGCAATAATATGGCCATAATTTAAAACAAAACTGCTCAAAATATATGAAACAAAATGAATGTATGTAAAAAAAATGATGGCCAACAAAATGAAGGTCAACTTCTTGACAGCAAGGCATAGTACTCGTTGTTAAAATAGCGCAGCACATCAAATAAGCATGCAATTAAATATAAATCAACTTTCACAATAAATCAACCAACAACAATAGATGATGACAAACTTTCTTACTCATTTAATGCTGAATGTTGCATAAATCATGTGCTTATAAAGCAATGTAACTTTATTTTACAAGAATACAACATAACAATTTATCGTGATATTTTCTCAGGCAGATGCATTATAATTAATTTATTAATCTTTAAAATATTTTATCAAATGACATAAAGAAGTATTCAGTGTTGCTGGTGAAGTTTCATATTTTGCTATTCATTTCAAAATAAAATATCAAATCAACAATTTAATACTGAGATTTAGCAATCTAGATTTAGTAACATTTTATTTTAGGAACAAATGTAATTTATATTTAAAGTTAAAAATTAGATTAGGTATTTATTTTATGTCAGTCAGTATATGGACAACAAAAATCTTTTTTATGTAGAAATAGTCATCTTCCATTTATTAAATTTTTTATAAATTATTAGTTAAGTGATTCAAGATAAAAATATACATGTAAGTACATATACTTAATAAAAGAAACAAAAGTACATGCAATATTGTCCAAAATTACATGCATTAATTTATAGTTATATTAATAATAGTATTACATTGTACTCTTGTTTTTGAAAATAATAATGGGCAAAATTTGGCAGACTGTAATGTTATATTTCTTGATAAATTTTTAGACCAATTTTTTAAATACGCAACAATTATCCAAGTTATAGCAACATCGCTGATAAAACGATTGCAAAAATTGCTTAAACATTACACTTAAATAAATATAAAAAATAGTTTTATCAGCAAATTAATAAACAGTCAATAAATAACATAAAATTAAGCAGCTACTCTGAGTGTGTGAACTTCGAATAAATTTACAAATCTACCACAACCATATAGGATACATAAGAACACAAAAATATATATATATACTTACAGATTCATGCTGCATCCGATACTCTGACGCCTCTACATTTTTTTCTTCATTACTCCTATCCCAGTCGGCTTCTTTCTTCAAGGACTGAAATAACATAAAATCATTTTTGTAAAAGGCTTAATGACGCCAATCCCAAATGATGTTAAATGACCATTCATATATATAATAAAGCTATTTTAATTCATAACATCTTGATTTTTTTTTTTTTTTTTTTGTAAATGTTTATAGAATACATTATAGAAACAACGTAATTATATTTGATACTAGTATTTATACAATAAAAGTGCAGAGATACCTTAGTATGAAAATACTAATGATTAAAAGAACCTTCACTTTTATAAATTTTGTTTCATAATTAAAAACTGTGTACAGGCCAATTAGAATGATACAATTAACTGACTTAATACAATATTATAAGTTGACATCATTATAAGACAACCAAAGGTGTTTTATATATAGATCCCATCACTATTCTACTTTTTTTTTTGTTCTATGTTTTGGTTCTTTTTTTTTAAACTTTTGGACTTATTTTTCTGTTATGTTTATAATATTGTTCACATATCATCCATATACATGGGTGTACCTACACTGGGGTAAAAAAGGCAGAATAATATAAGGGTAGATAAGGCATTTACCCCACCTTGACTCAAAGCTAATAACAGAATTTTCATATTTATAATTTAAATTTTATATAAGCCAAAACATCTGCATGATATTATTGTAATAATTTAGATAGCGAAGGTAAACAGAAAACAGCATTTTAAATTTTACCACATACATAATTGAATTTATAAATTTATTTGCTTATACCCCACCCTTTACAAGTCTGAATATGCTCATATCCATATATTTTATTTTTATTCCATCAGTTCAAGATGATGTGTTGGCGTAACAGTCACAGCACTCATCTGTGGCTGTTTTGCTGGCGATTGCGGGTTCGATTATAGCCCCCGTACATGACAAACATTTCGACACCAAAAATTTATACTACGCCAACTTGAATTTTAGATAAGCTGGTTTTTTTATGTGAACCTGATAAAATGTGTTTTATACGTAATAAAAAATTGTGAAATTGCAATGAATAAATTAACTATTAAAGATACCAAATTACAAATAAGTTTCTTAATTAATACAAAAGGTATCATGTTTTTCCCATTTATAAGCCTCTATTGTAACATTAAATTTTATGAGTTGGCTTGGAATAAATTGCTGTTGTTGATAATTGGCCATATAGATGTTTACCATGGTCTGGATGTTTGTGCAGTACTTGTGGGTCTCCCCACCGTGCCTTGGAGAGTATGTTAAGCCACAGGTCCTGGTTATTATCATGTACACCTGATAGTGATCATTGGAGCAGTTTGGTGGATTAAGCTCTGATCCGTCTCCTACATGAGGAAAGAAGCCTATGCCTAGCAGTAGTATATTACAGGCTGAAGCGAGCATGCAAGCGCAAAAAGCACTATCAACCAATATTAACTTTCAAACAAAGTCAATACTTTTATTTAAGACAGAATATTAGTAGATAGTGTATATTATTAATTTGCATTAAATACTTTGTATAAAAATTATCAATTACCAGTGGAACTTGTTGCACAGGAGGCAAACCAGATGGACCCGCTATAGGCTCATTTCTTGGACTGGACAGTGAAGTATGAGAGGGATGTGGCAAACCAGGATGTGGTAATGTGTTCAGTACACTTAGCCTTTGATCTACAGGTGAGTACCGGGGCCCCAGTACGCCATGACTGTTTATAGTCATGTTTATACCTGAAATTTTAAAAATGTTAAATAAATATTAGACCCATATGAATGTAATAAATAAATAATTTAATAATACTAAAATGTTAGACGATAAAACATTGAAAATACATCAGTATTAATTTTATTCAAAGTAAAAATACAAACATTTTAAAATGAATCATTGACTTCTCTTTGCACGTTACTTGTTTAGTAATTGAATTTGAACATTTAGTAAGAAACATTTTGTTAAATACAATAAAACACATTGAACGTTAAGTTATTAACGCACAATAAACAAATGAATCAAAATAATTATTGATTGATTGATTGGTTTAATGGCTTATTATTTCAAAAACTGTGACAAACAAATGACATTTGAAGAATTGACAATAACAACCATCACGCAGTAGGGATGTGTTAGTATTCATTCTTTGATAAACATATTCGTTTCGCGATTATTACTCGAATAGAAATTTGAATTAATAGATGCATGGCAGTGCTGTGAAGAAGATTCAAATACAAAACATTTTTATAGTCATCATGATAATTCTTAATTGTAATTTGTAGATCTTTTAAAATTATGATTACAAAATATTTCTATTTTTTTTTCAGTTAAAATCAGAATAGTAATGATACTTGACGCTTTTTAATACCAACAAAAATTTTAACATTTACAAAACAAAAGTAACGTAATAAATTAATTGTTATTTTTAAAATATTCGATTATCTTATTTCAAAAATAATTTTTGACGTTCAGTGAGTTTCCATAATATACGTATTACCTTACTTTACCTTTACTGGTAGTTTTATCAAATGTTACTGTGATTATAAGATTTTAAATTAACATGGCTATTTTCGTTACTAAAATTATTAAAAACAGAATTTTTACCATGCCTTTTTTTGTGGAGCGCGATATTTCGACGCTATCTACGAATGTTTTGTTCACAAGACTGAAGTTTGCGGGTAGATGTAGACGGTATTAGAGTCCATATCGGACTACCTCCTTTCTCGATAATAATAGTGGTGTTTACGCAGCAAACGTACTTGTCTTGTAGGCTTATTTAAATTCTATCGAGATCTGATGACTACTTTTTGAGTAAGCTTTGATAACGCGTATTTCGTTGGCCATTTTTTAGTCATTAAAGTCGTTTTTTTTTTTTTTCGTTTGCGAGCAAACACAATTATAGATTGAAAATGTCACAGTACCAAACCTAGTTTATAATTTGTCTATTGTAAATCATTAAATTATTTGTCTATGTAGTCACCTTAACTCACAAATAATGACATTACCATTAGAAATCTTAATTACAATCAAGATAAAAACAATGGTTGTTTAAAAGCAATATCTGAGCTGATTAGATGATATATATATTTAATAATGATGAGATACAATAGTAACATACCCACGTTGTCATTCGCACCATTCGACCTAATGGAAACTGAGTCATCTTCTGGCGATGAAGGACGTACTGGCTCGTCAGGTGGCTCATCTTTAGGTATAGGTGGATGTGTTAATGTCGGTGTCTCAATCGAAGTTTCAGGCCTAAACCGTCGCACAGATAGTAAAGGAGATATTCTAGGTGGAGACGCTTCAGCGGCTTCTCTCTGATCGCGAGCGTCTCGTAGATCTCTCGGGTCTCTTATTTCGCGTAGGTCTCTTGGTTCCCTATTGTCTTTAACATCACGTAATTCTCTATGATCTCTGGAGTCTCTGTGATCCCTCGGATCCCGTGAATCTCGGGTTTCCCTAATTATATCACGTGATTCTCTCTCACGATCTCTGTCTCTTTCCCTAAGCCCACTTAAATCTCTAGATTCGCGAGAATCTCTGCGACTTTCTCGTAAATCTTTGCAGTCCCTTTCACGGATCTCACGGGCTTCTTTAACTTCCCTCCGTTCTTCTTTTTCCCGTCCGTCTCGCTCTTCTAACCTTTCATGCGATTCCGTAGACTCCCTAACATCTTGGGGTTGGCACTCCTCCATCGGTTCTGGAACGTTTCTAGTATCGATGCCAGCTGCGCTAAGCGTAGTCATTTCAGCTAATCCTTTGACCTTAAATATAATTATAGGTATAATTTTATATTATTATCTACTTGGGTTACTGTAAAGACAAGTAAACAAAAAAAAGTATTGCACATTCATTTATTATTTTATATTTATTAGGCATAAAAAAAGATAATTATCTCAGTTAGAGCATTACCAGATTTTTCATTTACCTGAAGGCTCTCAGCAGTTTTAAGGAGAGCAGGCAGTTGGCAATATTGGACGTTAACCTCGCCCTTGTACATGAAGTCGACGAGCGTTCGGAGCTCCTCCAAGCCCACGTCTTTGAGGATCACAATTGGATGCCGTGAAGGATGGTCCACGAAGAGCGAACGAAAGTAAGATGAGCACGCTGACAGTACTACCTGGAACATAAAAAATACAACTTTTATAAAATGTATTGACAGCAGAGTATTAATAAAGATCAATATAACGATACTTCTAGTCGGTACATCTAATATTCTTTAATTTTTTTGCTTTTTACATTAAACTGTCAAATCAATGTGGCATTAGTCAATATCTGATAGGTTTTTCCACTTCAAACGGTTCCCGCGATATATAATCACGGCATGAATCATAGATCTGTCATAATTTGACCCTTTATGGTTATGTAAAAAATAGGGATTCTTCGCTGATTTTATTGAGTATTACAAAAGCTGAGAGAATAAGTTAAAATAAAGCTTACCGTTTCTTTTACATTAAAGTTTTGCTAATGTGTAGGCAATTACGTTATAATGAAAATCAATATTTGTTACGTCAATTAAATCTATTAACATAAATTATGATATTTTTGTTTCCTTAAAATCAACGGTTTTTCAATAATTTTAGATTATTGCCTTAAGTACGTATATACATAAGGTTATTTTTTTTATTATCTAAATTTGAAATAATTGCTTAGTTTGAAATAAAAAATTATATAAAAATATCACTAACAATAATTTCATTACTAATAAGGCTTTTTAAAATTTAAATGCATGTATCATTTGAAAAAAAAATTGTACTCAGCTCTTACGAATCAAAACGTGTGGGAAATACCCTGTCTTTCCCGCACAATACCAGATAATTATATAATAATTGTGTTTGCTCGCAAACGAAAAAAAAAAACCGACTTCAATTACATTGACGAGTAATACAACGTAGATCGACGAAAAAATAATCAAGTAACGACGCGTTATCAAAGACTACTCAAAAAGTAGTTATCAGATCTCAATAAAATTTATATGTGACCACATGACAAACATCAGCTTTCGATTAAATTAAAAATTATTAAAATCGGTACACTCAGTCAAAAGTTATTGCGGATTTTCAAGAAGTTCCCTCGATTTCTCTGGGATTCCATCATCAGATCCTGGTTTCCTTATCACGGTACTAAACTAAGGATATCTTCTTTCCAACAAAAAAAGAATTATCAAAATCGGTACACCCATCAAAAAGTTATTGCGGATTTTCAAGAATTTTCATCAATTTCTCTGGGATCCCATAATCAGATCCTGGTTTCCTTATCATGGTACTAAACTTGGGATATCTTCTTTCCAACAGAAAAAGAATTATCAAAATCGGTACATCCAGTAGAAAGTTATGCGGTATAATACAACGTAGGTCGATGAAAAAATCGTCAAGTAAAAACGCATTATTAGATATAGCTCGAAAAGTAGTTGTTAGATCTCAAATAAATTTAAATGGGACCAATTTGCACACACCACCTTTCGATTAAAAGAAAATTTGTCGAAATCGCTCCACCCAGTCAAAAGTTCTGATGTAACATACATTTAAAAAAAATACAGTCGAATTGAGAACCTCCTCCTTTTTTGGAAGTCGGTTAAAAATTGTTACTACAGTTTAGATTATTACGGACAGTATAATTCCATATGAGAGATTTATTTTATATATTTGTCTCCTTGAAATTAAAATAAAAAAAGTATCTTTTTAAATGTAAAAAGATGCGGGCAACAGTTTCTAGTAAATCTTCACTATTTCCTTAACACTTATTGATTTTACGTTCATAGACCATCTTTGGATTAGCAGTCTTTTATATTGATGGTATAATACGATAATTTAAAAATTGATTGTTTTATGACTTTATAATTTAGAAGTTTGTTTTCATTACTATTTTATACCTTGTGAGCCCGGATGGAGGCACCTTCGGAACAGGCGAGCGTGACGTCCACCAAGCTCTCGTCGTGTAGCAGTTGGCTGAAAACGCCGAGCAGGTTGCTCTGATGATTGTTCCACCTCAGGCAATAGTGCTCACTTCCCATGTCGGAGTTAGCTCCCGCCGCTGTCAAGAAAACATGTTATTTAATATTGTAATTTAAAAATTAAATTAAAATGCTCATATAACATGTAAATAAAACTATAAAGCGTGGTTTGCTTGTTGTTGGTGGTGGGTGAGGATTGGGGAAAACCGTGGTCCAACAGTGGACTGCGATAAGCTGAAGTGATCATGATAAGTGGTTTTCTTGTCGACGTGCTGATTTTCTATCTATACTTGACAAAGTTTAAAAGTTTCCCATTTAGCACAAAAGGCTTATATTTATTGTATGTCCTTTATAGAACTATGCATTTGATCATGTCATGATCTTCAGCAAAGTGTTGTGCATGAGCACACAAAGGTTTCTGAGTTGGTACGACCAAAAAAAAATATAAAAAAGCGCAGCAACAAAACAGCAGAAAAATACTCATAACGTTAAAATGACGATTAGCGCGTGTTGTTTATACTACAATAAAGACAGCTATTTATCTTTTTAACCCCCGACGCAAAAAGAGGGGGCTCCGTAGCTCGCGAACGGATGTAGCGATTTCAATTTAGTTTCTTTTGTATGAAAGTTGAGTTACGGGCGAGTGTTTTTAGATATGTTTGATGAAAATCGGTTGAGTTGTTTAAAAGTTGTGGGCGTGAAAGTGGGGAAGAATAACCGGATGTCTGCAAATATAATCTAGTGGGGTTTCAAATGAAAGCGCATCACGTGCACATTACAAAATAATGTGTTCAATGAAAATCGGTTGAGCCCTGAAAAAACTCTGGGGTAAAAGTGGGGAAAATACCTAATATCTGCAAATATATGTAGTGGGGAGGAACAAAATCTAAATTATAATAAGTGTAGGGGAGAGAGGGGCTTGTTGTAACATTTTTCATGAAAACTAATATATCTTGAAATCTATTGATTATATTGCTACTAAATAAAGATGGATGGATGCTGCAACTATTCCTCTACCCAATAAAGTAAAAATAATACCATAACTATTAGTCATTATTTTACAATCAATTATTTTCTTGAAGAAGTGCGGTGTTACAACTTACCTCGTGCTTGGGGCAAGTTGTAACATCTACCGGGGCAAGTAGTAACGACAAAAAAAAAAACGACACTAATACCTGTAATCATTTATTCTTTGTTTATTTTTAACAAAATTGACACCTTTTTAAAGTAGGTATTATGTAATTCTTATCAAAAATCAACTCAAATAGACTTTTAAGTAACCAACGCCTAAAAATTAAATAATTAACTGTTTTATGTACTTAAACACTACTTATAATCATCATTGCACTTTTATATCACAGTAAGTAATTAAATTATTTATATGTAAGGTATGCTTCGTAATTATCTCTTTTTAATATCTATCTAACAAAGTATTGTACTTATATAAGAATCAACATTTGGTAGGTTTCATTATAATTAAATTCAGTCTTCATCTGAGCAACAATTAATACAAATAAAAGAAATAGTGTCTCTCGTAACACATCCTACATGTGCCCAAATCTTACAAATGATACACTCTACCCAATTTTCTTTATTTGAATCTGTGTAAGCTTCACCACATACCAGACAATATGTATCTATAAAGAGATACGTGACATAATCCGAAAGTCTGACTAGCTTTCCGAATACTGCATTTTTTTTCTAAAACTTTAGCTGCCGCTAACTCGTACACTTCTTGGCTTTGTGTTGCCCGCTCTGACTTTCTTTTATACACCCTCATTCTGGAAGAACATAACTTGGGGCATATTGTAACACGTTACATCAAGCCTGGAATTTTGTTACAACTAGCCCCGGGTTTTTGTTACAACTAACCCCATGGTATGATTTTTAACATTTATCAACATAACTATTTAAACAATTTAGCTACCTTAAAAACTGTTACACATTATCAAAGATAGATAAATTTGTATGTAAATAAGATATAGAAAGTCTGAAATTAGTCGATATTAATAATGCAAACCAAAATTTTACGACAGTACAATTTTATATTACCTGGCAAAAATGATGCGCGTGCACAATTTCGCTCATTGCGCCGGCTGGCGGGACACTGGCTATGGCAACATGATGCAGCGCGGTTTATAGGTTAAATCGAGTCAAAGAAATGCGTTAATTAAGTTTAAGATCCTAGTGAAAAGAGCCTGTCACTACTTACCCGTGTTACAACAAGCCCCTCTCTCCCCTACCCATAAAAAGTATAAAATAAAAATTAAATTAAAAATTTAAAAAAAAACCGACACAATAACCTAAGTTGCCTTTAAAAAGTAAAAAATAATTAAATAAACTCAATCTTACAGTACTTAAGTATTTTTTTAGAATTATTAATACTCGTACATGCTTTTTTTTTTAATTTTTGACTTAATTTTTTCCTATTATTAATAAGAGCTGTCAGTTTGATTTAAAAATATTCTTTTCGTTTTAATAGGATTCGCAAATGATTGAATACCTTAAAAGATAACGCTACGTCTCATGGAAGTAGAGCACAATACTAATCGCGGAAAACGCCAATAGTAAGCTGGTTGAAGCCTTGCTCATGAATGCTCATCGAGTATCATACAAATAAACAAAATAATACTACAATTGTTGTTATATATGGGCCTATACAATTCATATATGTATGTTTAAATTGTTTGATATCCCTAACGTGAAATAGTTGTTGTCGATTTTCAAAAGTTGATTAGACCGGAAATTACGTACGAAGGAACGGATTTAGATTAGTCTAACGTATTTTTTTACATTAAAAATATTTGTGGGTGCGCGTTTACATGGTGGGTACATATAAACTCATGAGAATCTTTAAAATGTTTGCTTTAAGGCCTATATTATTTGTTTTTGGTATAGCTATCTGATGTATAATGGTATCCAATAGATTTATAACATAATTTTTAACAATTTAATTCCGCTTTATTTATCAGATATTTCTATTCGGAACATGTGAATTAGAAAGTTTTAATTTATCAGTTATCACAAAACATGTGATGTCAGTATCTGTCGTCTTGCTGATAAAGCCTATCAGTATCTTCTGTACGAGATAAAAATAAATCAGTAATCTGTGAAACAGGTCATTAATCTTACAATTATTTCTCTAAATTAGATCAATGAATTAGTATTAACCTAAAAGCAAATACTTACCAGAGTCTACGTCTACTAACCTAGCCTACTTTATTAAAGGTTAGAAGTTTCTCATAGACCTATACATGAATAGGAACTTATAAATCAACCATCCCCTGTGTATGAGACTTAGGTTTATAAGGATAGTACACATTATTCCTTATAGAGGTCATAAAATAACCGGATGATGTAACAAGAAATTAATGCGAGTTTTCTTAGATCATTAAGTATCATAAAAAATTCAAAATTTGAAATCAAAACATAATCTATAGTAACGTTCATTACGCTAACACTAATAAAACAAATGTTAAATTCTTATAATTCATCAAAAGCGTTCATTAAAATTCAAACACATAACAAATTTTAGATTAGATTGGGATGTAACTAAACCCGGCTGACAGATAAAACAATTTTGCCAATAAGCCTATTGTTTGCCGTTAGTTTTCTATACTACTTGAATATTAATGAAATTTATTTGAAAGTGATTCATCATTCATTAAAACAGATATCCTATTTTCCATATTTTAATTGGTTTCCGTTTCCTGATACATATATAAAAGTTACAAAAAATCCTTCACGTTGTCCCTACATCAATAACCCACTGGTCATAGTTTTTCATTCGAATCTAGGAAGTTGAAACCGATTGACATACAACACATTCAAATAAAAGTTGATATTTAGTGAAACCTCATGTCAATTGCTTAAGCTATAAGCATTCGATGTCATTTCAATAAATGTCTAACAGAAGCGTATATTTGATTCGGTCAGATACTCCAAAGTATTTATTTTAATATTCAATATCTTTAATGTATTTCACCGAGATTATTTTAGAGAATATAAAATCATAAAGTCATTCACATAATATGGCAAACATTTTCATTAATATTTTTCTTATTATACATTACAGAATAAAAAATAGTACCCATATATACTTTTAAAACATATATTCTTTGTTTAATTAAAAAAACCGTTGATATAAGTGTTACAAATCAAAAATAAATAAATACTAGTTACGATATTAATAGCTTAAGATTGTATAATCCTTCGTCAAACGCTTCTACGTTTCATATTCACAATCAAAGACGGGTATCATACAACAGGATTTCGTGCCATTAAGCTGCCTACGCTTTGTATAATCTATAAATCCTTTATAATAAGAATCTGTGTCTATTTTAATATTATAAAATACAGCTGATAGCTAATAATAATACAGCAAAATAGTATATATATAAAATAATAAATATAATAAAACAATATTTTTATTTTTTAATCTGGATGAAGAAGATTTAACGATTGACAATAAGTAACTCGAGTTAATGAATTCAATTTCCAATTAGATAGATATCAATGCCTTATTAACTACCATACTATGGTAATGTAAAATCGAACCGTATGTAAATTTACGAATTTATGTCAATCAAAAGACGACGAGTAAATTACGAACATAACATAATTTATTTGAATGGCTCTACAACCGAGTATTATTTTGTATATGCAATAAAATAAAACTATATCCGTGTTTTAATTGGTAAACAATAAAAGGTATCTATTAATTGGCCATAATTTAATTCAATTGAAAATCGAAGCTGTAATGAACACTGTTAAATTTATTCGAAAGATTTTAAACAATGACGTTTTTAAACACGTAACATTAATACACAACGAGTATCTAAACATAAAAGATTATCTATGAATATAACGAAATAAATAAAATTGAAATTTTAAATAGATTGCGACTATTTTATAGACTTTAATGGTTCATATTTGCCAATAGAGCAGTCAACAAATGTTAAGACAAAAAATGATATAGAGAATTTAAACTCATTCATTAAATGCATTAGACTTAGTTGGTGAAGTTTTAATAGCACTATATTATGTTTTTGGAAATTTTAACATTTGCCTACAATTCGCTAAAAAATCAAAGACACGACGTTTGAAATGATATGAAACGAGTAACATTTCTTATAAAAACTTGTAAAACAAAGAACAAAGTAACAATTACTTTAACGATATCTGAATAAATATACACATTTTTTTCGATTTTCTGATAAGTTTTAGCCAAATTTTATCTAAGTCCTTTTTTGCTAGAGCTTCAACGACGTTTTGTATACTTATTGTAAAGCACTAAATATTTTATTGTTTTAAAGATTAGAATGACCATTTGATTTGTTTCTCTACGTTTCTGTTTTGTGACCAACGAAGAGTAAGGAGAGCAAATATGGAAATAAAACAATCCCCTTTTTCCTTATATTACCAACATTTACATTATGTAAATTTTACTACACAATATTTATACAGTTGTAGAAAAATGTCACATAATGAATGTACATTCAAAATAAATTATTAATTATAAAACTTTAATTGTATAATACAGCACAAAAAGTAATACAATCAATATGTACTTATTTTTTAAATAGTATCGTGCGCTCGCATATCCCTGAGTAGAAATTTTTCGTGTCCCCTAGCAGGACCGGACCGGGCATACCCGATCTGGACCGGATAAGGTATGTAACGCAGAAGATTTGTCTGGACCTGATCAGGAGGAGGTGAGATTTCCTGATCGGGTCCCAGATCAATCATCTGCGTTACATACCTTGCCTGGTCCGGGTCGAGTATGCCCGGTCCGGTTCTTTTAAAAAACCACGAATGTATATTCTTGAAAAAAATTGTTTAATTAAATATAAGTGAATTGATATTATAAATATGTTACTTAACATAATTATTATTATATTTATTTCCGTTAATTTTTTCCAATGTATTGTTTATTTTTGTTGTTTCTTTAAATATCAATTATTTTTATTTATTTTTATATTATTAATTCATTATTATTGTTAATTAAATTTTATTTATTAACTACTATTAATTAACTACTTCCTAGTACTTAAGACTGCTCCACTGTGTAGAAATGGACTCCCTGCTAGACTGTCCTGATAACTGTATATATACTAAGTGCGCTTAAAAATATCGATAGCGCGATTCATGCTCAGTTCGCGTAATTTCTTTCAGGCTATCCTGATCGGGGCCAGACCTGGTCCTGATGCAGTTATGCCTTACCATAATTTATTATACTTCACATCAGGCTATCCTTATCTGGACCGGACTGGATCCTGATCCAGTATGCCTTACCATACTTGATCATGTTTTACATCACAGGCTGTCCTTATCTGGACAGGAAGGGGTCCTGATCCACTATGCCTTACCATACTTGATTGTATTTTACATTTTTACATCCTTGTCTTGATCAGACCTGGTCCTGATAGCGCTTGCCGGATCTGGCATGCCTCATTCTATCCTGGTCCAGTCCAGATACATGATCTGGTTGAGCCTGACTTTTTTTCTAGTCGGGTCGTACACAAAAACAAAAGGTTGTTTTTAGCGTTTCTAATTTACACAAACGTAAAAATACAAAGAGAAAACATTTAAGCACTTATTGCCTTCCTAAATATAATCTACATTTTTAAATGTAATGTCTAGAAATAAGAAAGTAGACGCTATTTTAGTTGATATCTGCGTAAAAGGGGTTACACCTGAAAATTTCAAAACAAAATCATTTTATACATTCATTCTGTTTATAATAATAACGAGAATATAATAATCGGAATGAGAAGTAATTGTTGTCACATGTGTAACGACGAAAACAAGTACAGTATATCAATTGCTGAAAAACAGGCGCAAGAGACTACGAAAGAGGCTAAAATAGCTCGGAGGTTAAGATTTTCAGTAGCAGAATTCGCCGATTAACTACACAACAAGGTGAGCCATACATTTTCAATGTAACGTACCGTTACAATCAATATTCGAAACAAGATATTTTGGAGTTGTCGGAAACATAACTCAACAACAGCTATTCCGATTCGTTTAAAAATTTTACCATACCTACATTTGTCACACAATTATTTCAATCTCTGCGTAGGATTTCTTTTTTTTTTTATTGGAATATCCGTCTTTGTTTTGTCGATGTTTTTAAGTAGAAAATTGTCTAAAAACTAAAATACACTAATGATATCAGAAATCAAACTTTCCTTTTTTTAGATAATCCTATGTATCGCCTTTATTTAACCCAACTCTACGAAATATTTTAAATATTTTATGTTTCAAATGAACCGTGAGGCCTTAATGATTCCCACAGATTGAAGGCGAAAAAAAAATAACTTGACACACTCAGAGATGTGTATATCCGTCAATTATCAACATTTTTGAATTAAAAAAATACATCAAAGTAGCTAAAAAAACATGTATTAAAACTGTGTAAAGATCGAAATTAAAATATGCATTAGTTTCACTACAAACTATACACGATTACCTTCTCTTATTTAAGCTTCTCGGGATGGTGTAATCCCATAATAGAAGGACTATCAGAATAATATCCATATTATGCAGGTATTTTCACTCTTCGCATTAAAAAAAACTCGATCAAGCATAAATTAAGAACACGTTACTCTTTGCCTTAAATAAAGTGGTACACAAGTATAAATTAAACCGCGTGTATTCAGTTCTTATCAGCGCAGGCCTATTTCCTGCACGAGTAACGACTGATTAATATTGTGCTTGCATGTGAATATCTAACACGGTTTAGAGGCTCTACGCACAAGAAATTTCCTGTTAACAATGATTTAAAACCTCAAACGGAAAGATTCTATCAACTATAATTAAACTCTTTGGTTTTGATTACCAAAAAAATACTTTTGATATAAAATTCATACATATTGTGTCGTATCGCTAGTAAACAAAACAGAGATAGATTGAAGAAACCAGCCGTAAGTAGACATATACTAGATATAGATATATAGTAGATATAGATATAGATAGTTTCGTACAAAACAAGTTGTTTACGGTTAGGTATTAAAATCAGTACCCGGGTGACCGAGCTAAGCTCGGTATTTTTAGTAAATCGTGTTTTTTGGAAATCATAAAGTATAAATTCGAATTACATATTGATAAAATATGAATAATATTTTTCGATTTTACCGACATAATAAATAAAAAAGTAGGAACAGCCTATTTAGATAAAAAATAACCAGTGCAATTAGAAAAAGAAAAAGAAAAAATAATTGACCAGGGACATGGGGATTTGAACCATGATCTTCTCGGTTGGTCCCGACCGACCGATTTCCCACCGAGCTATTGCAACTAACTTGACAAATGTGAAATTTACTTTCGCATTCTAACGATATTTTTTTCACTCCCTAAAAACAGGGATAAAACGACATTTTCTGAAAATGAATCCTAGCTAGATAGATTTATCTCCCCCAAAACCCCCTATATACTAAATTTTATGAAAATCGTTGGAGCCGTTTCCGAGATCCAGATTCTATATATATATATACAAGAATTGCTCGTTTAATAGTATAAGATATGTCGTCATTGTTATGAAAGTGTAGTAAAAATATTAAGTAACTAATCGAATTATTCAATTGTTGAGTTCAAAATAATTATAATTACATTTACAATTTTAATTGTATTATTGTATAAACATCTTTCTTAAATTTTTTGTTATAAAAATATTCTTTGTCTAAATTATAGAGGCTTTTCGTATAGGAGTTTTCTGTAATAAAGATAAAACAACAACAACAACTTTACCTGCTCGCTAATCAACATTGACGTAGTAAAAATATTGTTAACTTACATTGCCATTATTAGTTACAATGTAACATTATGTAATGTTATAGTATATTTCTGCTAACTTTACAAGATATGAGATTCAATGCGATGTCATCTCAACGGAGATAAAGAAAAAGAGACTTCAAACACTTAAAGTATTATTACTTCAAAAACCTTCATTTTTTATCCAGTGTGACTTTTCTTTCCTTAAAAAGTCTTTATAAATAAAAGTTTTTCTTTAAGATAATAAAAATAATCAAAGTGCCACAATTTTTCACAGTTTAAAAAAAATGAATGTTAATCATTTTATTTGAAAAATTTGAGCTCATTGTTGTCATTTCTGACATTGGAAGTTCAACATTTAAAGAAACTTACATTATCTGTAACATAACTATTTAGAATACAATACGTTTTTAATAGTAAATAGAAAACGTTATGTTTTGTTGATTTTAAATATTTAACGTATAAATAACATATTGAAATTCATAATAGGTATATAATACAATCGAATGCAATAAAATAAAATATAAAACAGACAGACGCAAGTTCACAAAGTTCTCTTTGTGATATATTTCTTTGAATACCGTTTCGCACCTACATGCGGGAAGATAAATATAGTCGTGAGTGTATTTAAATGTAGTGTGCGCGTACGCGTGCGGGCGCGACGCAGTCAAGATCAAGGGCGTGCGATTGCGCAAGAGCTGGCTGTCGCACCGCACTGCAACCGTGTGATGTCATCGCGTCTGCTCCCCCCACACCTCTCATCACGTTCGTTTCAGAAAGGCCGTGGACGCGGAACGTTCTATTTTTATATTTTGTACCAACTAGGCAGACTTAGCACTATCAATGATTTTCATATTAGTTCTCGTCTAATTATAAGGACTAATTAAGTTTTAAATCAAATTTATAAAGCGAATATAATGATTGAAATTAATAGAATTTTAATAAGCTTAACCGGGTTATTTTATTTTAATTTGGATGAAATACATATATAGTAAGTAGGTCGATTGGTTCATTATATATATGCGAATCGTTAAGTAAAAATGACTCGAGTAAAACCATCGCATTTCCTGTTAAGTGTACGACCTTGTCTTGGGAAATCACCTTGTGTTTTTATAACCTATCATTTGTTATCGACAGATAATATTCAGTAACTAGGAACATACTTTGAAATAAATTATCTCAATATTATTCATATTAATTGATACAAAACACAAGAATAAAAATTAATTTGCAAAACAAAATGCTACAAATAGTAATTTGCAGCATTTTATTGTATAAATTTAATATTAAAAGGGCATAAGTTTGGCAACATTTTGTTTTTAATTGGTCATTAAATAACAGTTAATTTCCTTGTTTAAATTATCTTATTGTCGTTTTAAGATATTTCTTAGGTTTTTACTATTACAAATAGAATTATCTTTAGATTTTCTCAGATGAACATATCATCATGATAACAGATGACTATTAATGATTTGTGTTTTGACTATGCAAATAAAAAAAAACATATTTTTCAACCGTATCGATATTTGACGTTGTTTTGAAGTAAGAAAAACTAAGATTATTTTAACTTATATTGAAACCATATAGTATTATAGTACCATGCTAGGACTCCCGAAAGGCCAGTTTAAAGAAAATTTTAAATATTAGTATTATATAAAGACTAGCTGACTCGGCAAACGTTGTATTGCCGCTAAACGCTATTTAAAAATAGAGGTTGGTGGTAGAAGGGTGAAAATTTAGGGTGGTATGTATTTTTCAACGCCAAATCATAATAAAATAAAAAATAAATAATTTATCTAAAAATTAAAAAAAAAATAGGGGTGGACTACCCTCAACATTTAGGGAGATGAAAAACAGTTGTTCGATTCTCAGACCTACTCAATATGCACACAAAATTTCATGAGAATCGGTCAAGCCGTTTCGGAGGAGTTTACCTACAAACACCGCGACACGACAATTTTATATATAGATGTAGGGCTTAAAGTTGCAAATTCAAAGGCATACTTCAATCAATTTCAAATAAAAATACTGGAAATAGAGACAGTATGAAAAACCGTTTTCCCTGAAAGAAGTAGGTATATGAATGGCTAGTATGTTTTGTTCTGACCTTCGTCGTACAATAGAGGAGCTGGCGTGCGATGCGTTTAAGGATGAGGACATATTATCACAAAATGCATGTATGTATGCTTATCTTGTAACACCTACGCAATCGTTACGTAATTTCACATTCGTGATATAAAACAAATAATTTATATTTTAACCAAGAACCGTGACGAACAAAAATAGTCAATCTATTTATATATAAAATACCACTAAAATGTGTATAGCAATACTTTTGTACGTATACGTTTTATATTTATAGATAAACTGCTCTTAATTAAATATTAGGACAATAAAATACACTAATATTAAATAGCTTGTGATATTGGTTTATTTAAATCTGCGTGGATTACTGCAGTTCGCATGTCTAAGAATTATAGAGCGGTTTTCATAATTGTGCACTTCGCTGATTCTTTTGTTCGTCAAATTTGTCATATAGAAAATTTATTCTCAATGTCAAGCAGTCATATAACAAAGTACGTATTTTGTAGAGGTTCAAAAAAATAAAACCAATTTTATTTTTTATTCTTGTTGTCCATTGATTAAGATAAATGTGCATATCGATGCCTAGTGTACCTACTTGAATTCAACACTTTTCGATTAATCATACTCTAATCTATTTTATCGAGTGGCGATAGCGATTTTTATTACTAACAGTAATTGGCTCCGTCGTCTGTCTACAAACACGCAACGTAAATTAAAACGGCCTACAGCGTAAAGCAATGTTGTTTTTAAATTAAAGCATAAAAATAAGGATATAAGAGCCTTTCAAATTCAATAACAGGATTTCAGAATAAAAAATTTAAAAAGCTGTGAAAATAAATTTGTTTGAAACCTTTGATAGATCTTGCGTTTATTAGATAAAATAGCTTCATATGACACACCCCTATACTGTTACCATTATATCACCAATCCGTCAATAGCATTTGTACTTGACTTCTCCTAACAGTACTTATTAGTGTGTGTTAGTTTGTCTGCTCGATAAGTGTGGTAGGTGTACTACCTACCAACCCTTATATAATGGAAGAGGAGAGGGCATTTTCTCCTAAAGCTTCTGCTCAACTTAGAGAGATAATGAGGATGAAAATTTAAAAACAGAAATACTAAAGCGTTCGCAAAGCGATTTCTTCGCTTGTCAACTACGACATAAATTCTTAAACAAATTAAAGGTAGTACACACCGCATCTGTATGGAATTGGCCTTACTATACACGCGCAGCGCTGCGCGCGCTGCGTGGGGATCAAGGTCGTTTGAAATAACGCACACACTACATGCTAACAATATTACGTATCTCTAAACTTGCCTACCGATCGTAACTACGTAACCCGTCGGCTGGACATCCGGTCGCACCTAAAAGAGGTCTCGCATAGGATAAATGCCGAAATATGCTGAAAAATTCCAAGGTTACTCGCACCGTAATTGTTATCATAAATGATATTCATAATACAGAAATAAGGACATCGTTGTACAAACACGCATTTTTTTGCAACTTGTAAATAGGTATTCTATACGTAATATTTCAATTATGTGTACGGTTTTTTTTTATATTCCTATTTTTTATGGAAGCTAATTAAGTAATGTAACTTGCTTTAGATAAAGTGAATGTATGCAGTGATAAGACAGATTATTAAATCGATGTTGACAAATTTTGTATATTAAAATATATTCAGAATTAATCGTTATTATTCTTTAAACTGAATAACAAGTAAGAATGATCGGATATTTACAAAAAGTAGTCCTACCTACACCTATGAAAATAAAATTAAACTATATAAAAGTATAATGGTCCCAATCGAAAAACAAGTTGCTGTATATGACGATATTAATTAGTAATCATTTGATCATTTTTAATGAATTTTCGACAAGCGGACTCTTAATGCTTTGTAAGTAGTACTCATAGAGCATTTACAATTACTAACAACATACAAATAAAGGAATCACATAACAAGCGACGTGTTCGATGATATCGTTTTTTTTTTTTTTTTTTTCATCTACTATCGTGATCTAATCTTAATAAAAGCGGCGTAATTAGTCCAAACATATTATTTTATAGTCAACTACTACAACATAGACTATAACATATGCCGTAATCAATCATTTCCATAAAAGATTAGGCACAGTTGGCATTGGTATAGTGGTCACGGCACCGGTTGTTGCGCTGAAGGTTGCGGGATCTCATCGCAAACATAGACAATACAAGTGTCTGCCATGATCTGGGCGTTTGTTCTTGTGTATAGTGTGTGTCTGATCCTTCGACATACGAGTAAGTCCTAGTGGGGGCCTGTAAGGTGGTTGCTTATTTATTTATTTTATACTAACTGATATTATAAAAATCACCTTTACCCATTAATAGTCTGTTTCATTTTTTAAAAAATATTTTTTATTATTTAGGAATGTCTTTCAAATATACAGGCCGAAGACGAGCAGCTGCTTCTTCGGTGCGACAAAGCCAGCCCTGCAATCACCAACCCGCTTGCCCGCGTGGCAATTTATTGGCAAAACACATGATGATGATGAGTTTGCGATAAGTCTGTGAAGGGAAGTGATCTTCGGAAAAATGTAATTTTGAAAAAAAAACTTTTTATATGATGATTATATATTGAAGTATGTAGCGTACGTCTTACAGGCTTACTGGGATTTTCCAAATACTATATTTAGTTGTTAACAATTAAATATTAAAAAAAAAAACTATCACTTCACATTATTACATTCTTAGAATGTTTCTATCACAATTTATTTACACTGTATTAGCTCTTTTAAATATGATCTAGCCATAAAATATATTACGTATGTAACCTAGACTTTGTATCCATTACTTTTACTTTGATTCATGTCTTCTTGTATGTATTGACGTCATACATTAATAACTCTATTCTTCTTATGACTTTAGGCTTCATGAAAGTAGCAGTTTTTACACAGAAATACTTAAAAATTTATCCTCTTACATATTTAAAAATATGACTAAAATTGATATAGAACATTATTATTTTTTCACTGACTGTTTGCATGTTTTATTCCCGATCGGGACGGATATTTATATTTGGACTAATATTTGTTTCCAGTTACGATGTCTGTCCTTGTGGGTCTCCCCACAGTGCCTCGAAGAGCACGTTAAGCTGTCGGTCCCAATTGTTATCATATACACCTGATAGCGATCGTTACTTTTAGTAGAGAATATATCTACCGGATTAAGCTCTGATCCTTCTCCTAAATGGAGAAAGAGGCCTATGCCCAGCTGTGAGATGTTACAGGCTGAATCGTAGATCGCGGTTTTTATTTTAGTAATTGTATATTTCAAATCATGTTCTAATAATATGAATATAAATTAAATCTGTCAGGATAATTTGTTTTAATTTGACTTCGCGTGAAAACTTAGCGTGGTTTTATGCAGTAAACCTGTTAATATTGTTTTTTTTTAAACTCTGATTTTGAAGAACTTTAAATATTATTTTGTAGCCAACTCCTCTCGATTGTCTACGGATCACAGAAAATTCAAAGAGATCAAAAAATATAATGGCATTTCATGAAAGCTGTAAAAGCTTAATCGAACAAATTATATGTTGTTTTATTTTAAACACATGTCAGAAGTGAAACTTCTTTGGCAAACTTATTTTTAAGTCTCATTTATATTTATACAAATCTAAATAAAATATAAATAAAGTAAAGCTTTAGATTCCCGTTCCAGCGCTATCGACAAAAAATGTTGCCGTTTCATCAAAACGTTGCCGTTTCACCCGTAAAAATTTTACCCTCATCCGCCTAAAGAACTTTCACTTCAAAAAAATACAAAGTTTAAATAACAGAAAAATTGCTGCAATAAATATTTTATAGTATTTTGTAAATCAATTCTCGACGCAGGAGAACGCAAACGCGCTGGAGGATATACTGCACCTACGCAGAACTTTTGCACGATACACTTTCTATCGTCGTCTAACATCGTCGCTATAAATCCACTATTATTGTCCGCCAAACCATGTCACAGTCTGGGCGTGACAACTTGAAATTTTCGATTCATGTCTCTTATGCTAACAATATCCGACAGTAAAATTGATTATCTTTATCTATCATATTAAAATACTTGCTCTAAGAAGATAAAAGACAGATATTTTTTAAATTTCCGTCTACCTTTTTCACCGATTTAAAAAAAATTGATTATATTTAAACTTTATATTTATTTTTACTTTATTGTACACCAACAACTACATTTTAGACATTAAACATATTTAAAGACAGTTAGAGACTGTGAAGTACAATGGGTGGACTTGTAATAATATTATAATAATATTATGTTAATTTATTTAATTTATTATTAGATTTTTACACATATTACCTCGTAACTTTTTACTGGTTGAACCGATTTTAATAATTCTTTTTTACCGACTTCCAAAAAAGGAGGAGGTTCTCAATTCGACTGTATTTTTTTTTATTTTTATGTATGGTTATGGTTTTAATCGAAAGGTGGTGTGTGTCAATTGGTTCCATTTAAATTTATTTGAGATCTAACAACTACTTTTCGAGTTATATCTTATAATGCGTTTTTACTTGACGCTTTTTTCGTCAACCTACGTTGTATTATACTGCATAACTTTCTACTGGATGTACCGATTTTGACAATTCTTTTTTTGTTGGAAAGGGGATATCCTTAGTTTAGTACCGTGATAAGGAAACCAGGATCTGATGATGGGATCCCAGAGAAATCGAGGGAAACTCTCGAAAATCCGCAATAACTTTTTAATGGGTGTACCGATTTTGACTATTTTTTCGTCGATCTACGTTTTATTACCCGTCGATGAAATTGAAGTCGGTTTTTTTTCGTTTATGAGCAAACACAATTATTTTAATCAAAATTCTGAGATGTCATGTGGTTCCGTTTAAATTTGATAATAAGTACTTTTTGAGTAATCTGTTGTAATACGTATTTAATTGACTGTTTTACCGACATCCTACGTCGTATGTCGATGTAATTGAATTCAGTTTTTTTTTTTCGTTTGCGAGTAAACACAATTATTAAAAATAATATATTCAAATCTTATGACTAAATTCAAAACAAAATATAATACATTCAGACTATTTCAAACTTGTCTTAGGCTTTTATGTTTCAATAACAATGTTACTTCAAGGTCTAAAAGATACAAACAAATAAAAATTATTCTAGAACTACGTAATAAAAATAAAAATAAACAATTTTTGACATGTAATTTATTCAAACCACAAAAACTTATAAGTTTTAAGTAAAGGCTATAATATAATGTATATATATGTTAATCTAACTAAATGTTTTACAGGTACAATAATACAAAAAAATCAAACTGGTGATTACTGAAATTCGATTCAGCCTGTAACATTCCACTCCTGGGCATAGGCCTCTTTAATCCAACATGCTGGTTCACTGCGGTTTGGCGGATAAGTATTTTAGGTTACGTCGTGGCTGGATCATCAAAACGTCAATACAACGTCATGAAGACAGTCACATACGTACGAACGTAATTGACCAACATTGATTTTTACAGACAATTTTGGCAGACACTGTTATAAAGTAATAACTCAACCGTTCTTGAATGTGCGCATATTACACTAATATTATAATATTCACAACGTGACGGACAACTGTTTCAGTGTAAAACATTTACACCCAAAATTTACACTAATACTTAAAAAATAAATTAGCAATATAAACAGGATAGGATAATTCATAAAAGCTAAACAGTTGTCCATGCCTTTGTTTAAATCAAAAAATACAAAATAAGAATAAATAAATATAAAAAAATATCTATTATGTTCATTAATGATGATATTAAATATATTATTATACATATTGTAAGTTATGATTAAAAAATTCCATACAAGTTAGAAGTATAGTTTCTTAACCATTTTTTTTTTTATTTATATATCAATGTCGGCAAAGTTTGAACTCTTGCAATAATTTTTAAACGTTATACGTAATTAAAATGCAAATTATACTATTATGCCGGCTTAATATTGCAATTAATTTTGTTAAAAAATATATATTATCACTACAGTTTATCATAGAAACTTACAATACTATTTATATGAAATACATACACCATTAGTGTTAGTTATAGTTGTTCGATATTTAGAAAAATGGAAAAGCAGATGATCTAGGTTGGAAAGGTCATACATACAGTAACGGGTCGTAAAATTGGTAGCACGCCAACCAAGATATAGGTACGCATGCTCAGAGAAATGCAGCCCAAATGCAAAAGAAAGTTAATTTTGTTTTCTAGATAAGCTTTCTAACCTAGTTTCTTTTATTATCGTATAAATTGCAAACTTCACAATGGTTATTCTTGATAATAATGTGTAATTAGACACATATCGCAGTTTTAATTTTTTATGTAAATGCAAAATGATTTAGATGCTAAAACATTTGCGTAGCAAAAGACTAGAATAATAAATTTAATACGCCTTAATACACGGAAAAACCTTTGCTACCTAGATTCAACTGACACATATGTGTCACTATTCTTATTACCTACACATATATTAAAAAATACAATATATACTTTGTTTTGTTGTTCTTCTCTTTATAGTATTCTGTAAATATTTCATTGTTGATCAAGGAACTTTGATTTTATTATGGTACCTAGTTACTATAGACGCCGCGTTGGCGCAACGGTCACAGCCATGGATTATACCTGTTGCGCCGGCGGTTGCGGGTTCGATCCCCGCATATGACAAACATTTGTATTGACCATACTGGTGTTTGCCGTGGTCTGGGTGTTTGTGCAGTCCTTGTGGGTCTCCCCACCGTGCCACGGAGAGCACGTTAAGCCGTCGGTCCCGGTTGTTATCATGTACACATGATAGCGATCGTTACTCATAGTAGGGAATATATCCGCCAACCCACATTGGAACAGCGTAGTGGATTAAGCTCTGATCCTTCTCCTACATGGGGAAAGAGGCCTATGCCCAGTAGTGGGATATTACAGGCTGAAGCGTAGTTACTATTATAATTATCTACTGTTAAGGATCTTAGCTTAATCTGTGATTCTGCTCTATGGCGGACCGTCTAATACATACGAGATCACAAATGACTGATGCGTAGTGTTCGTGGATTTGATATCGAGGTCATGTTGAGTCTGGGCGTTTGTGTTTACTATTGTGTGTGCTTTGTCAAACTCCGACAAAGGATTCACATCTTACTAGGCGCTGTATGATGCGTCCATATATTTATTAAGCTCCGACCCGTCTCCTACACTGAGAAAATGCCCTATGCCTAGTGGTATGTTACAGGCTGAATGAAATCAATATAACTATAAAATGCGTGTGTCTCAAACTATCGTTCCAGATATAAATATTTTCTGATAATATTCTTCTTTTTTTAACCGACTTCAAAAAAGGAGGAGGTTACTCAATTCGACCGTATATATACCTATATATGTATATATATATATATATATATATTATATATTATGTATGTTCGGGGATAACTTCGTTGTTAATTAACCGACTTTGATAAGTCTTTTTTTGTTGGAAAGCAGATATCCCAAGTGTGGTACCATGATAAAGAAACTAGGATCTGATGATGGAATCCCAGAGAAATCGAGGGAAACCCTCTAAAATCGTAATGACGACTAGTGCGTTTGGTAATTTTTTCCGTCTACTTACGTTGTATTACTTGTCGATGTAATTGAAGTGGGTTTTTTTTCGTTTGCGAGCATACACAGTTATATTTTATACCATACGTATATTCGAAGCATATTACGATAAGGCTTAATTTCTTAAACGGAGTGAATTAAACTCACCATACATAACTACAACACTCTTCATAACTATAAAATTATTTTATCAAACTTGAACAAATATTTTTTCTTTTTTCCTCTTTGTATTAAAAAAATACTGTCAAAATTTAAAAAACTTGAAAGGATTCTTTTTAGAAAACGAAAAAAAAATCTGTAAAAATGTTGTAATATGAACTTTCAAAGTTTAACACCTTTATTATATGCTTCTAATGATAATTTAGGTCACAAAATAAACTTATAGTAGCATAGCTTCTATTTTCGTGTTTGTCGTCTTGATCTTATTGTTGAAATTATCGTTAAGCATCATGGGGATTTCCGAAACTAAAACGCAGCAAAAAGATTAGTAAAAAAGGAAGTGAATGACCTTAAATTCGTTCTTCGCTTACTAGCTCCTATAACCCATCTTTAAATATAGTCTCGTTACTTTGGTCGAAGCACTAATTTAAAAAACAAATTGTAGATGTAAAATGTCTTTAAGATAAGTATGAAAATCGAAACTTTAGCGCGTCGATCGTGCGTTTCTAAGTATAATAAAAAAAATAAAAAAACAGTTTATATTTTTTATTAGTATATCCTAGTACGTAGTACCTAGCATTTTTAAAAAGCACTTAATTATCAAAAAAAAAAATATACTTATCAAGCTTTTCTATTAGGAAACAATAAACGTTTTCTTTGTAAATTTTACTTGACCTGAATATCTTTTATTTAAAACTAAGTTAAATTTTGAGTCTTGACATATTTTGACTAACTAAACGTATATACATATGACAAAGTGTTGTTTATTTGTTTTGCAGCCAATATCGCCTATAGCCATTGCTTTAGATATATTTGAGATTGCCATTGTATCTGGGGGCACGGTAGTGCCCCGCCAAAACGAGCCAAAAAAAAAAAAAACGAAAAGCACTACCTATCTTTTCTCGAAGCGCTTCGTCGTTTTTTTGAACCCTCATAACTTGGAACGGCCAAGCAACATATTTTAACTGAGGTGTAGGGTTTGTGAAGTTAGGGCTTGTAGAGTTAGGGCGTGTAGAGTTAGAAGCTTGGCTCTACATGAGATCTGATAACTTTTTGACAGTGCGAGCCATATGATCTCGTCTCGGCAACATTTTACATGAAAATGTTTTTGGTGGGATGTTATTTTTATAGTATTTTATATATTAGAGAGCCATTGCTAGATGATTTGGTTTAAGATAGTTTATTCAGCCCTACATCGAATATTAAATACTATTATTTAAACGGGACTTATAATGATTATTATTTAGAGATTCTTAATGTTAGGTGTACGTTGCAGATCACGTAGTCAAGGGACGAATGTAATGAGTAAGAGAAACCTTAAAATGATAATCGCTGTTGTATTGATACCGGTTAATTTAATCATATAGCATACAACTATTCTGTGTGTCTTGACATATTGAAGTAAACACAAAGAATTCTGTGTTTCAGAAGCTTGTTCACAGATCCAAAAGATTGTGGAAATATCGGACAACAGATATTATGAACATAGAGCAACTTTAAGCCCCATTTAAGAAAAAGTATTAATCATGACGCCTGAAAAACTTAGATCGAAAATTGAAATTTCTATAATTAGATTTTTTATGCATTCCTAAATATATTTTTTTACAAATTTATCGAACAAAAAACAAGTCTCTACCAATATTTTAAGTAACTTTGTAAGCATTTCTTAATTAATATAAACTGGGGCGTAGAAATGCGTACAAGCTTACATTAATTACTATATGATATGGTTGTCGTAATATACGCAAAAAACAGGTAACCGGTTAAATGTGATTCTCTACGTAATTAATAATACATTAATAATAATTTAAAACTGTCTGGCGTGTCGTCTGGGCAGAAAACGTGAGCGAGTAGGTACTTAAAAAATATTTTGTATGAAACACGTGTTTTTCGTGTGCCATTCTGAATTTGACGGAGATATAATCTATAAACCTTACCTTATTTACTGTAGAATGATTATCTATATAACCTTAAAAGATTTAGTATCATTGTTAATAATGAGGTAAAAGAGAGTTAGTAATATCCGTCTGGAGATAAAAATATACTTATTTTTGAAGTGATTGCGAACTCGATGTAAATCGTCACTGAGTATTCCCTACTCGAATTATACGTTTTTTTTTTTTGAAATTAGTCAACGGTTTTAATTTTTTTAATATTTAAAAAAAATAGAAAATAAAAAACAAACAATAACGCCTTGTATCTTAACATCTTGAGTACAATTCACTTATCACATAAATATTCGATCAAATAATAATAATAATAATAATAATATTTCCTCTTAATTTATTAATAAAGTTATAGAAAATAATTTTAACATATAGATAAAAACAAATATTGTAACAAAGTAGTCTTTTGACAACATTATCCCTTTACAAGTAAAAAGGGACCCTTCAATAGACATCAACGAGCGCTTACAATTTCTCTATAGGAATTACGTTACATTATAATAAAGTAATGCGATTTGGCAGCTTATAAAAAACAATGTAGCACAAACTTCTTTAAAAAAATATGCTATTTTATACATTTTTTAAATTGATTCTCGAATAATGAACACAATAATGAATACACTTCAGCCTGTAATATCCCACTATTGGGAATAGGCCTCTTGCCAATGCGGGTTGGCGAATATATTCCCTTCTATGAGTAACGATCGCTATCAGGTGTACATGATAACAACCGGGACCGACGGCTTAACGTGCTCTCCTAAATATATTACTAGGGTTACCTTCCATATCATTTCAGCCAATTGCAGTCCACTGCTGGACATAGGCCTCCATAAGTTCGTGCCAAAAATGGCATGAACCCATGTTTTGGCCCATAGTTACCACGCTGAGCAGGCGGGTTGGTGACCGCCGGGCTGGCTTTGTCGCACCGAAGACGCTGCTGCCCGTCTTTGGCCTGTGTATTTCAAAGCCAGCAGTTGAATAGTTATCCCGCCATCGATTAGGCTTTTTAAGTTCCAAGGTGTTAGTGAAACCTTGTTATCCCTTAGTCGTCTCTTACGACACCCACAGGAAGAGAGGGGGTGGCTATATTCTTACTGCCGTAGCCACACAGCGAAACCTTCCATAATCGCACATTAAAATTAATATTGAGTAATGACACTCCTAAACCTTGATAAGCACACTTCCGTATAAAAATAAAATTCGCCTAAAATAATATTGTATACTAAATTAGGCATTAAAATTATTTAGGCATTCGCGTCTCCGGTGAAGACAACACGCCAGGCAGTTTTAAATTATTGTAACATAGTAATTAATTCTGAAGATAATAACATTTAACCGGTTTCCTAAGTTTTTCGAGTATATTGCATCATACTCGTATAATCATAAATAGGTATAATCATAAACTTGTACTTATTTCTACTCGATGGTTAATAGTAATTGAGAAAAAAAAACATTTGCAATAGTACTGGAATTTGTTATTACAATATATGTAAAGTTTTATATTTTTATGTTAATTAATATTTAAATGATTTTGATTGTTAATGTTCAAAATACTTTTGAATACATGTAAATGTAGACAAATAAAATCAGAGGTGACAGTTAATGTAAGAAATACATTAAAATTGTTACGGATAATAATATACCTATAATATACTTCGCATATTTTTTGACGCATTGAAGGTCATTTAGTACTATTTAAATATTACTCAAATTATAATTTGGCTCCATAACGAACTACACCGGCATGGCTAGCTTTTTTGCATTAATTTCTATTTATAACTAGTTAATAGCCCTGAGCACTAGTTAAGAGCACGAGCTTTGAATTTATTTATGATGACACTGAAAAATTGAACGTGACATATCCTTTGTGTGAATACGTAATAACAAAAGGAACTGAACCGTTGCTCTAATTGTCTAACTAAAATAGCCTATTACACGATTAAGCAAAAGAGGAGAAGATTAAAATATCAGACAAGATAGAAGAAAAGACAATAGAAAACAAGGAAATTAAGAGCTTAATTTACCAAAATGCTTCACTGCGAGTTGTATATCATTAGTGAATAATGACTATTTATTATTAAGTCGTCATGTGACCAGATCAAGAACTCAATGTTACAGTTAGCCATTCGTATCATGAATCGTATTTGCACCCGTTACCTTATCCTGACAATTACGAATTCAAAATTTTAATGTTTGTCATAAATAAACTATATATTACATATGTGTATCATCACTTCAGCCTATGGCAGTCCACTGCTGGAGGCCTATGCCTCCCCAAGTTCGTGCCAGACATTCCCGGTTTTCCGCAACCCTCATCCAGCTTACACCGGCAATCTTACGTAAATCGTCGGTCCAACGGGCCGGAGGACGTCCTACACTGCGTTTGCCAAGACGCGGTCTCCACTCCAGAATCCGTCTACCAACGGCCATCGGTCCTGCGACACAGACGACCAGCCCACTGCCACTTCAACTTGCTAATTCTGTGGGCTATGTCGGTTACTTTCGTTCTCTCGCTCTATATATCTATAAGCTGTTTTTGAGGGTTGTTACGAATTGTCTCGCCAGAAGACTCGATGAATTCCAACCACCAGAGCAGGCTGGGTTTCGAAATGGCTATAGCACCGTGGACCACATCCATACTGTTCGGCAGATTATTCAAAAGACAGAAGAATATATAATATAACCGCTGTGTATGGCATTTGTGGACTACGAGAAAGCATTCGACTCTCTCGAGACCTGGGCTGTCCTGGACTCTCTGCAGAGATGTCATATCGACTGGCAATATACTGAGATACTGAAATGTATGTACGACGCGGCGACGATGACCGTTCATGTCCAGGACCAGAGAACAGGACCTATTTCCCTCCGGCGGCGGCGTGGGGTAAGATAGGGAGATGTAATATCACCGAAACTGTTTACCACTGCGCTGGAGGATGTCTTTAAGACCTTAGATTGGGGAGAACGAAGCATTAACGTCAACGGTGAATTCATCTCTCACCTTCGTTTCGCCAACGATATTGTCATCTTTGCGGAGACGTTGGATGAGTTAGACCATAGCTGGCCGGCCTAAACGAGTGCTCTCAGCGTGTCGGTCTCTGTATGAAATTGGACAAAACGAAAGTTATGTTTAACAATCAAGTCCGGTATCGGTCGATGGTACCCTTCTCGAGGTTGTTCAGGATTATATTTACCTAGGCCATACTATCCAACTGGGCCGCAACAACTTCTGTAAACCCTGTATTATTTTCTCTTTTTATTTCCTCTGTCACTAAACACATTAACTCTATCTACCATTTGTATGCAGATGACCTCCAAATCTACTCGCAATCTTCTCTTAGTGATCTGCCTAAATATATTAATTTACTGAATGAGGATCTTATGAATATACAAAATTGAAGTATATCATTTGGTTTAAAAATCAATCCTTTAAAGACGCAAGTTATTGTCATCGGTAGCCAGAAATTAATATCACGCATTATCTGGTCACAGGTCCCGTCAGTGATTGTTGACGAAATACGTATACCGATAAGCGATCAAGTGAAAAATCTTGGTATTATTTTTGACAAACACCTATCTTGGATACACCAAATAAACTTTATAAGCAAAAGACTGTTTGCAGCAATTGAGTCTCTGAGAAGGTTAAGCAACTTTCTTCCCATTCCCACTAAAGTTATGCTTGCACAGACTCTCCTTTTACCGATTCTTGACTATGCTGATACTAGTTTTGTTAATTTAAATGAGGAACAATTAAATAAACTTGAGCGCTTGCAAAATCTCTGTATTCGGTTCATATTTGGTTTACGTAAATATGACCATGTTTCGGAATTTCGCAAACAGCTCAAGTGGCTACCTATCCGACTTCGCAGGAATACTCACATTCTGTCTCTCCTTTACTCAATCCTATTTAATCCTCTAACACCTTCCTATCTAAAAAATCGTTTCGAATTTCTTAGTGATACTCACGAAAGATCTCTCCGCTCTGATAATAACCTCATCCTAAAGATTCCATATCATTCTTCAACCTTTTACTCTAAATCTTTCACTGTTGAAGCCTGTCGTCTCTGGAATTCGTTGCCGCTAACTATAAGACGAGCTCAAACATTGGAATCATTCAAGAGGCTAACTAAGGCAATGTACTTGTCATCGTAATGTTATTTTATTTTTATTTTTTACTTATTTATTCGTTTATCAATTTATTTTTTTCTCTGTGTATGTATTTTTCTTTGTTATCAAATTATTATGTGTTTATGTAGGTATTTGTGTACGTGTATATGTGTGTATTTGTGTAGGTGTATTTGTATGTATATGTATGTATATGTGTATGTATGAATCATCATTACAGCCGATACAGTCCACTGCTGGACATAGGCCTCCACAAGTTTACGCCAAAAATAACGTGAACTCATGTGTTTTGCCCATAGTCACCACGCTGGGCAGGCGGGTTGGTGACCGCAGTACTGGCTTTGTCGCACCGAAGACGCTGCTGCCCGTCTTCGGCCTGTGTATTTCAAAGCTAGTAGTTGGATGGTTATCCCGCCATCGGTCGGCTTCATAAGTTCCAAGGTGGTTGTGGAACCTTGTTATCCCTTAGTCGCCTCTTACGACACCCACGGGAAGAGAAGGGGAAACGGGACCCACCCACGGGAGGGGGGAAAATATCTATATTTTTACTTATTATCTGAAGAATAGGTATTTTAGTAGATATGACGATCTAATATATTGTATCTTGATCTTAATACGAAGGACTAAAATGTAATTGACGACGAATTTGGTTCTTTAAAAATGTAGTTAGCGTCACTCTACTGTGATGTTCGCATTGCCTCGAAATTATTCGACAGAAGAAAAAAATATAACAATCAATTATTTTATCACATGACCTCACAAAATACAGGCGTGAAATCGTAAAAGGTAATTGGTTTATCAAATTTTTATCAATCCGCTAATTTATCTAGTATAGGGGTGGCTAAATTCTTTAGTGCCGTAGCCACACAGCACATGTATGAATATATATAATATATACTTATGTTTATGACTAATAGCACTTATTTTGCGCCCATATCCCCAATAACAATCAATTCTAGTCCTCTGCCCAAAGGTTGCCTGGAAGAAATCGCTGCTTTAGCGATAAGGCCGCCTGTTGCAACTAATGCAAATTTATTATTATTTTTTACCTCATTAAACTTATTTTACTTTTGTGTTGGTGTGCAAAAGTGTAAATAAAATAAATAAATAAATAAACTTCGAGAAGGAGGCCGACAAGAGGATTCAGTTGGGCTAGGCAGCGTTTGAGAAGCTTCGTCGAGTCTTCACTTCGAAGATTCTGCAATGCTTGAAAACAAAAGTCTTCGAGCAATGTGTCCTGTCTGTGTTAACATACGGAGCCGAGACGTGGACACTGACGAAAGGACTGGTCCACAAATTTAAAGTCGCTCTACGTGCAATGGAACGGGCTATGCTTGGGGTTTCTCTCAAAGGTGTATATTACAAAACAATTTATTGTTCTATAATAAAATATGTCACTCCGAGGCACTGTCGGGCGACCCACAAGGACTGCAAAAACACCAAGACCACGGCAAACATCTGTATGGCCAGTAAAAATGTTTATCTTTGTCGGGAATCGAACCCGCAACCGTCAGCGCAAGAGCCATAAACCAGTGCTGTGACCGTTGCGCCAATGCGTCGTCTTTGACTTGGACTTAGAACGAATATTCAATAAATGAACTGAACTGAATAATGAACTTTACCTTAAAAAACAACATTACCTTTTATTTATTGGAATAAAACCTTTAAACCAATAGTTTTAATTTCAGGAATAAGCTACCATCTTGACTCAGACATCTCAAAAAAATATACTTTATGTTCATCTTAATTTTAAATCACATTTTATAACGATATTTTATATACAAAAGTACTAGATATAATAAAATATTCCAAATATGATTTTTAATGTGGAAATATACATTGAAGTATTATGCAAATGTCTTCGTATTATTTGTTTTTAATTGATAATACACAGAGTTTTGTACTCTCGATAATTTTGTTAACAGTTGTTTTTTAATGAATACTATTTCCATTAGTCATAGTCAAGTATATTTATATAAGTATAAAAACAAGTTATTACGTGGAAGTATTTATATAAAATGCGAGTACGTATCACATGCTTGAATTGAAATTATTTATGACAGTTTCAGGAACTTGGCACCTAATAATATGTAGATTACTTTTTTGTCGATTTAATGTTCAGTAACGTATTCATGCGAGGCATTTAAAATTGTGACATGCTGAATTAATATTTAATTTAAAATAATTAAAACTAAAACTTTAACTTTTTTAACTCAATGTTCCGCAAAATAAATACTTTGAACAGTTATCTTGAGACATAATTTGCAAAAATTGCGGAAATTCGGCCATAAATGCTTTATCATATTTTTTTAACCGACTTCCAAAAAAGGAGAAGGTTCTCAATTCGACTGTATTTTTTTTTATGTATGTTACATCTGAATTTTTGACCGTGTGGACCGATTTCGACAATTTTTTTTTAATCGAAAGGTGGTGTGTGTCAATTGGTCCCATTTAAATTTATTTGAGATCTAACAACTACTTTTCGAGTTATATCTAATAATGCGTTTTTACTTGACGCTTTTTTCGTCGACCTACGTTGTATTATACCCGCATAACTTTCTACTGAATGTACCGATTTTGATAATTCTTTTTTGTTGATAAGCAGATATCCCTAGTTTAGTACCATGATAAGGAAACCAGAATCTGATGATGGGATCCCAGAGAAATCGAGGGAAACTCTTGAAAATCCGCAATAACTTTTTATTGGGTGTATCGATTTTAATAATTTTTAATTTAATCGAAAGCTGATGTTTGTCATGTGGACACATATAAATTTTATTGAGATCTGATAACTAATTTTTGAGTAATCTTTGATAACGCGTAGTTACTTGACTATTTTTTCGTCGATCTACATTTTATTACTCGTCGATGTAATTGAAGTCGGTTTTTTTTTCGTTTGCGAGCAAACACAATTATAAAATATAAATTATATTAAAAAAAATAATTTAAAAAACATATTACATATTACACTATAATTATTTACTTATTAATTGATGCGTAGTAAAAAAAAAACCTGAGAATTAAATATTTATATGCAAAACTCCACCGGTTTGTTGGGATGAAATAGGTTGAGGGATATTATGACAGTACTCTGCATATTTTTGTACACTGTGTAGATAATATTTGGTTGAACAAAAACTTACAAAAATGAAGTATATTTATAATAAATTTAAGTTCACCGCTTATATATAAATAAAAAATATAATAAAAAATATACATATAAATACTAAAAATTGAAAGTAATAAAAATAATAATAGAAGTTGAAATACACAAAGTTAATTTAAATTTTAGTTGAACAGTTCAATACGTCTTAAGAAAAAGGAGACTGAAGTGTACACAAACAACGTAAGTAAACATAATATGTAAGCTTAATTACACAATTGGTCCAAAACAAACATATTGCTTTCCATCTGTATAATATTTAAAAAAAAAAACTTTACACAGGAACAACTCGAATTCAGTCTCTTTACATATTTTCGTAACGATTATCCTTCGTATAAATTATACAGTTTTTATTGAGGTAGAGTATAAAAGATATATCCAGCTTAATATCCGGAGCAGCCCAACTGGAGAAATATTTCAACCTTACAGAAGATCACAGCTAAATAATACTCTTCTCAAATACTGTTGTGTTCCTGTGGTGAGTAAGGTGGCCAGAGCTCCTGAGGAGCGTTGTGGGTAGAGTCGGCAACGCACTTGCGATACTTACGGTGTCGTAAGCCTCTATAAGCTACGGTAACTTGCCATCTAGTGGGCCGTACTCTTATTTGTCCTATTTGTCCTAGTCGTTAGACGAGCAAAAATAATATATATATTGTGATGCAATCTGTAAACGATAATTAATAAAACTGAACAGCTATACCTAAAAATTCAAGGCTATAATATTAATATCAACTTCTAAATCTGGTTGCTATAAAACAAAGGAATTGTAATTACGTCTAGACATAAAATAGACGAGGGTTTTTTTTTCTTAGATTAGGTAACCATTAAGAAGTCCCGTTACACTCCTGTTCAATAATTACAGGCAAACGGTTTATGTATAGCGACTATTTTATTACTTTTTTATGTAGTTATTAATTTTCAAAATATCTATCATCATTACAGCCTATATAGTCCACTGCTGGACATAGGCCTCCACAAGTTTACGCCAAAAATAACGTGAACTCATGTGTTTTTCCCATAGTCACCACGCTGGGCAGGCGGGTTGGTGACCGCAGTACTGACTTTGTCGCACCGAAGACGCTGCTGCCCGTCTTCGGCCTGTGTATTTCAAAGCCAGCAGTTGGATGGTTATCCCGCCATCGGTCGGCTTCTTAAGTTCCAAGGTGGTTGTGGAACCTTGTTATCCCTTAGTCGCCTCTTACGACACCCACGGGAAGAGAAGGGGAAACGGGACCCACCCACGGGAGGGGGGAAAATATCTATATTTTTACTTATTATCTGAAGAATAGGTATTTTAGTAGATATGACGATCTAATATATTGTATCTTGATCTTAATACGAAGGACTAAAATGTAATTGACGACGAATTTGGTTCTTTAAAAATGTAGTTAGCGTCACTCTACTGTGATGTTCGCATTGCCTCGAAATTATTCGACAGAAGAAAAAAATATAACAATCAATTATTTTATCACATGACCTCACAAAATACAGGCGTGAAATCGTAAAAGGTAATTGGTTTATCAAATTTTTATCAATCCGCTAATTTATCTAGTATAATGCAAGCGCTCAAGGGCACAGTATGCGTCCGGACATAAATGTTCGCGCGAGTAGATCTTACGTGTGTGCGTTGTATCGTTATATAACCTAGGTAACTATTGTGAGTCATTTTTGCATGTGTTAGTGTTTGTGTGTATGTGTGAGTTCTGACGGCGGTTGATTTTTCGATTGCAGATAGTTGCTATGCCCGAAATATTAACGGATAAATTTCGTGCCAATGTTACGCATACTGTACAAATGAATCAAAGCTGATCGTCGCGTTCATTTGTTAAAAAACACAATTGCACACATCGTAGAACGTAGCGATGAGCTTAGAAGGAAGATGTTTAATATGTTACAACAATATACCATTGCTATCAAGATTTATTACCAGAAACAAGCGTTTGATGTAATTATTTTAATAATAATTACGTCTGAAATACAATGTTACAAAATTTGTATAAATCTAAAGAATAATTATAATTTTTTCGTCAAGGTCTTTATGTAAGTCTAGACTTGCATAAATTGAAATAAATTCCGTGATAAATAATTTGATAAATCATATTAAAAGATTATGATGCAAATGTAGATTTTAATAATATTAGACAAATTTTATTTCAATTAAAAATTAATTCTCAATTTTGTTGTAATAGGTATGAACGGCTAACCGTTCTGTACTACTAATAGTATCTCCAAATTCTTGATAATTTTTCGACATCTAGTCAAAGAAATAATTAATAGGTTATATTTTATCAACTACGTTTTTGAATTTTAAGGATATTTTTTCCAACACACATTTTTATTCCTTATCTTTTTGACACACATGATATATACTTTACAAGTGTCAGATCTTACTAGCATCTTCCAACGATACGTTTAAACATTTTACTATATTATTTTATAGTAGATCGTCGCAATTTTTTTTAACTTTTTTATTTATATATTTTGATCCACGGGCTCAAAATGCCCGTGCTTTTGTTTATCATGCATGCATTATAATACCACAGGCGATTTTTTTACTTATTATACTACAGATCAACAGTCCTATGACTGCCTAGTAAAACTAGGACGTGGTCCGATACTAACGGTTTTTTTTTTCTTTTTTTTTCCTTACGATTGTCGCTATTATATATATATATGTAAATCCTTTATGTCAGAAGTATGTATGTGTGTAAATTTTGACAAATTTGCACAAAACAATATCATCTTTTCAATAATCAGTTTGACCGGATTTAAACGGTGATTGGTTTGCCATATTACAGAAGAGCAGCTTATTGCATTAAACTACTAAAGTTCTTCTGTACTGGAGTGAAGACTTTTGCCCACCAGTGGGACGTTTGTAGGCTGTTTCAGTTCGCTTAAATTAATTTAAAGTTTTAGTTCAAAAACTAAAATTTTATTGTATGTAATTGACTGGCAGCTATTTGAAGATTCCTAAGTACAACCAAGTAATTTAAATCGACAAAAAACGTAACTTTTTTTATAGGGACGGTCTGGAATTTTGTAAGTTCATGTTTTTGCATTCGATGAAAATTTGAATTGTCTGTTTCGTACGACAAAGGTATGCAGGAACCTATACAACCGCATTGACCTATTTTTAATAAGACTTTTTTTTTAGTATAATAAGATGTTTGTAAGTTTAAACTTTTTGCATTTTACCCACATCATCGCTATTAATTTCTCATGTAAGTGACTGTATGTTTTTAATTAGAAATAAATATCATTTAAACTAAAACCTAAGTAAGTATTGAATAATGTCTGAACTCTGAAGTTACTGAACAGATTGTAATATTTTTTCACAATAGGAATACTGATTAATTTAGAAGTAACATAGTCTTCATTCGAACAGATACTCAAGAGTTTTAGTTATCATAAAGTCAACAATATTTAGTCATAATTTTGATAATTATTGTGTTATATTTAATTTATTTATAAACATATCTATTAACACGCGTTCAGTTTTATAATGACAATATGTTTTTATGACGTATAGGTAATATATTAAAAACTTGATGATAATTTAAAGTTTTCTAAACATACTAGTTAATTAACGCCGAGTTGCACGAAACAAAATTAAAATTTAAGTAGAGATTAAACTAATTTAATCACAAGAATTTCATACAATCCTTGCGATTAAATTAGTTTAATCACTACTTAAATTTTATTTTCTTTTCATGCAACTCGGCGTAAGACTGTTGAATTAATCATGAGTCAGCGATAGAGCTATGTCAAACAATACAGCAAAAACTTTATAATTTATATTTTAGGATATCGGCTGAAACACGATTGAATCGTAATTATATTTCTAGTCATCCTGTGTTTATAATTCATAAAGCCTGCGTAGATTTGCGTTATTCACAACAAATAAGTTTGTTTTCATTTGCACCCATCCTGTCCCACGATTATTATGTAAATTTTGACTACAAAACTCTAAGCAACCTGTAAATTTATATTTTCAGCAATTATTAAAATTGAATCGAAAAACAATTTTTCTATTTTTATACAGCTTACTTGAAAATAATTCATAATCATTAATTTCTAGGATACAATTTAATAATTTATTTTAATGATTACAAATATAACCTACAACAATATTATAAAGCCTTGGATTTGTATTGGTGGAGCGCACTGATCTTAGGAACTAATTTTGATTCGTGTATTCTATCACGCTATGCTCAATAGAAGCGGAACATTAATGAAAAATGATGTGTAAACTTTTTTTTATATGATAGCATATGAGATTCTACAAAAATTTCTAAGTAAACGAAACTACGGGTAACAGCTACCTAATAATATTTTTCAATAATGCATAGAAACGTATGAAAAATATCAGAAAAACAACATGGCCTTCATAGTCATCACGTCTCATCGGTGGCATAAACATCTTTCGACAAATATCTTTTTATGTTGTTGCTTTTATCAATAAATTGTGAAAAATATCACTAAATTTAAATAAGATCTAATTTAATACACATAACTATATTATATAATATATATAACAATTTTAATTAAGAGAAATCTGTTTAAAACTGAATCTCTCTCTGAAGTTGTCAATACATAAACTAAATGAATGTTTTAAATTTTCCTAAATAACAAAAACGAACAATGAGATCGACTGACGTAATTAAATCCATATCTCCTGACTGATATAAATCAAGCGAAATAAAAAACTTTATTTTAAAAATTGAGTACAAATAAAATTACTTATTCGTGTGTAAAATGCCTTTTTATCAAACATATATTTCAATTAAATTAATGCGTATATTTTTTATTATGACTATTTCAAACTGTATACTCGTAAGTCAATAACGTCCAAACAAATAACAAAAAGTGATCGCATCCAGCAAATAGCTACAAATGCAATATACACTGAAGCCTATAAACAGTGAGCATGGAAGTGACATATGTATATTTGACTTTTATAGGGTTCTAAAAATCGTCCGATAGTGTAACAGAAACAAAATAAAGAATAGCGCTACTATCGCATATCATTAACTAAACAAGTAACCTCCTATTGAGTTCCATTTTCGCTATCCTAAGTTCATAAATTTATTTATAAAGTAATTATACATTAATTGTCGTTTTGTGTTCGTGTTCAAATAAGCTATTTCCGCCAGTGGTTGATGTGAAAATTAATTTAATTTGATACAAACGCAACAACTAAATACTAAAATGACTATTTGTGACCAGAAAGAAAACTTTTGCGATGAGAACAATCAATAAAATTTAACCAATTGTTAATTAAACAGCGAACACACGCCACTTCTATGGACATTTTATATTCTGAGCTTGCATCAACTCATCAATTTAATCAATATGTTGGTCGTTATATTTTCAGTTTACAGTAGGTAGGATATGGTAGGTATAAAATAACACAGTTATTGTATTTTTTACTATTTTACTTTTTTTCATATTTTTATACAACCTCACCGATTAGCGACTCACGGTAAGCGATTACCGTAGCTTATAGACGCCTGCAACATCAGAAGCATCGCAAGCGCGTTGCCAATCCTACCCCCAATCACAATTATAATTATATTTAAAACTTAAAATGTATTTTTGTTTTGTTAAATTTTAAATATAAATTTAAACTAGAACCTAATTTAAGATTGACGATAATTGTATAAAGAACAACAAATTAAAACGATTTTCACAAATATGTGAGAAAAAAGGCCTTATAATAAATGGACAACCGACTTCATATACATCAAGATTCCATAATTGTTTTGCCTTTGGACAGGAAACAATCAAAAAAATAATCACAGACTTAATTTGTTTTGACGTCTAGAAATAGGTGCCTTGAAGTCCTATTCATATGCGAAGGCACAGGAAGTTAGTAATTACTTCAAAAATATAATTAGCAATCTAAGTTTTAGAATTTTAATTTAAATAATTAAAAATTTAAATTCAAGTGCTAAAAATTAAATTGCTTGAAATAAAAATGTATTTTATTTTATATTTCATATAAAAAAAAACTTTTTATGAACTTTTCTTAAAACTTCACAAGTTTTTATTATTCTTTAAACGTAATATAATTGTATTATGTTTGCTCTGCCTCTTATAGTAGTTATAATAAATAATTATTCTAATCTTGTCAAGTCTAGTCGATTGATGTATTGTCCACTAGGTATAGTAAACTATATGATGCTATCCGTTAGCCTAAAGGACAAACTGGGCTCATCAGAGGACAAAATTCTGACTATCTTTACCTTATATCTTATTAGTTTGTTAAGTTAATTACATTTTTCAACCTATTGAAGTGTTTTATCATAAAAAAATGTTTATATTCAAACGACTTCCTACAAAAAAAATCTATATTATATATATATATATATATATATATACCTTTGTAGTTTTGTATGCGCATAATAATAAGTCAATATAATTGAGAATAATTAGTCAGTCTAGCCTTTTGTTTTTTTATTTTTATGTATTACTCGTATTTTAACTTAGTCTGGTCAGTGCAATTATGTAAATTATTTTTTTTTACGGATACAAATGTGGATACATACATATATATATATATGTTTGTAATTACATATCTGACCGTTTTGCCCTCATCGTAGTGGTATAATATTAATATAAATTATAATATTACAATTAATTTAGATTTTTTTTTATACTAACAACTAAGTTAAAGTTTAAAAGAATATAGAAATATATACATACAGATAAATTATAACAATTATTATTGAGGTAGGGCGCAGCAAGAAATATTGCGCTCAAAATCTGAAGCAATCTGACAGGGAACTGGCGTAACACAACCTTACAGAAGATCACAGCTAAATAACACTTCTCTCAAATAGGGTTGTATTCCTGGAATACTTCTGGTGTTGTAGGTGTCTATAGGCTACGGTGACAGCTTACCATCACGTGAGCCGTGCGCTTATTGGTGGTCCTAACAATATAACAAAATAGAAATGAGTAGGTAAATGAACATCTCACACTCAACAGCCTCTAGTACGATGAGAATCCCCTGTCGAAAGTTCAGAAATATCCAAACCTATAAGCAAAAGCATCCTAACCAAGACATCTGCATGTCCTATACTAATATTTGTCATGTGGCATCGAAACTACGACCGGTATCTCATTAGCCTCTATAAAAAAATAGATATGTACATTTAATGAAACATTTTATCCACTGGTAGTTTATTTAGGACTAGTGGTCACCCAGTGGTCGAAATTCGACCATAATTAAGTTATATTAAAAGTTTGAACATTAAACAAAGAGTATATATGCGTGTGTGTGTCAAATACATTTTTTTTTTGGTATCGCAAGGGAACCCATTTACGGGTGATATCCAGGACGCCCGGGTAGGCAGTCTTAAACCGTATGTCGGCTTCAACACTTGTGGGTGCACTACCGACCAAACCCTTGCGGGAGCCTTCAGCCGCTTTAATTGGAGGGTCCCGGATCTGCAGGCAACAGGATCCCTCCAGTAACAGGCTGGCCTCGGCGAAAAGACTAGACTTCTCCTCCATGGGGACTGTCCCGCTCACCTCTGAACAATCCCGACGACGCCATGTCTAGCAGGACCGGGTTCCCATCCCGGCCAGACACGTACACAGAGGCGTTACTGGAAGCGCATTAAGTAGCGTCTCCTACGCACCCCCGTTCGTCGCCTGCGGACGGAGGCCTCGTCGGCGGCCCCTTTCATCTGCTCGTCATTCTCCTTCTGGGACATTGCTGTCTTACAAAAGGAGACCATCGCCTTCCAAGACTTGTCGTCGCCGAGCATCGCGGTGATAACGCTCGGCAGTGACAAGTCCCCTCCGAGGACTGTCGTCAGATCACGACGAAGCGCCGCCCATTTCGGGCACACCTCGAGAGTGTGCTGGGCAGAGTCCACCGCCGCACCACAACCGTGACATCCAATCGTCGGCTCCCTTTGGGCCATCCGACACAAGTATTCACCAAAGCAGCCGTGCCCAGTGAGAACTTGCGTCAGACGGAAGGTGAGGGGCTTGCGCTTACGGCGCATCCACCGCTCAAGGACCGGGCGCATGGCAGCCGTTACGCGTGTGCCGTACGGCTGCTCCGCCAGGTCCTCCCACCACCTCCGCATTAGCGCTTCTTGCCTCATCCGGCGTACCCGAAGGATTCCGTCCAACGTGGGGTTCTCACCGAGAGCCCTCCTACCCGAGACATATGAGTAGGTCTCGGCAAGGACCTCCGCCACGAGCTAGAGCGATCCACGATACCGTACGGTACCCCCGGATCACCCTCACCGCGATGATCCTTTGCGCCGACCGCAGTGCGGCCTTATTCCTCGCAGTGAGGCGATCCGCCCAAACCGGGGCACCGTACGTCGCCATATTCCGGCAGACTCCGGAATATAGCTGCCTGCAGGCGGCGCTGGGTCCTCCGAGGTTCGAGAGGAGTCTGCCCAGTGCACTCGCTACCTTCACAACCTTCGGTCCCACCATAGCAAAGTGTGGGCCAAAGGTCCACCCTCCGTCAAGGATGAGCCCCAGATATTTCATTTGGGGGCTCATCCTGACCCTCTCCTCTCCGTTCTGCAGGGTAGACCCCGGTGGGGGTGTCCCTTGCGTCCGATCCCGCGGAAGAGGAGGGCTTCGGTCTTGTCAATTCTGACACGAAGCCCCAAACTCTTTATGCGGCTGATCACGAGGTCGAGTCCGAACTCAGCCAGCCGTGCCGCCTCCTTGTAATCTCGTCCCCGGGAGTATGTCAAATACGTCATGGTAGTGTGTGTAATTTTTTTATTTATTGATTTAATGTATTTTTATGCACAATTTCAGTAAAATATTAGCATTTTACACTCCTTCTGTATATAAACTATATGTGTGCGAAATTTTACACTCCTCCAACCGCGAAAATTTCGTAAAAAGGGGTACAAAGTTTTTGCTTCACGTATTAATATATAGATTATAAAAGCTTTAAAAAGAGCCTTAACGACACATAGACGAAAATGTTAGCAATGATTGATTTATTGCAAAATTTCAATTCAAAAATAATATTTTAATATAAAAAAAAATTAATTTTTTTTTTATATTTAAATATTATTTTTGCCATCAAAAGCAAATTTTAGTGGCGACCTTTGAAACATGATTTATTTTGCTAAAAATTGCAGTCGAATCGTTAGCTCAGATTAGAGAGCAATTTATTATACCTGATAACCTTGAAAACAACAAAAATTATCAATCATTTCTTATCCATTTCAAGATTGTCTTTACTTTGTATTTTACAACGGCTTTACTTTTCATTTTAAAAATTCATGTTATAGAACTAATTTAGGTTAAGATATTAATATTTATTAGTCATCGAATATTTAAATACGACTTAAATGTAAGTTTTTCGAAAGTTAAATTATATGTTTCTAATAAATTATAAATAGCTTTTAAGGATACGTTTTCTTTTTATTAAAAAAAGGAATAGTAATTCGAAGAGTTTCACGACATTTGTTTAACAAAATAGCATTTACCATGCTCACTATAATTAGTACGCGAGGACGACGCCTTGGTTAAAAACAGTCTAGTGCAAATAAAACTTAAATTATTATTTAAAAAAAAACACTTCTTGTGATAAGGTCAAACCATATTAAAAACTTTACGTCATTAATATTTTAAAATGTTTCCTAAGGCAAGTGGTTTTATGAAAATCAGATATTTTTAATATCTGTTATTTCTGTTGTACAAAATAAAAAGTTTTCTGACACATTTTTCTTCATACGTTTATCAAAACTAATAAATTCTTTAAATTCTAGAATACCTAATAGCCTTGAATATATAATATTGCATATTGTGTGTCTATATGTTTATGCGTTTGAGGCGTATGTCATATCATCAACTTTCTTTCGGCGCTTGATTACAATGTGAGGTAGGTCAGAACAAAATATTTTAATCTCTGCGTTTAAATATATAGTTCTTATCATTCGTTTATGACTTGATAACATTTTAAAATTTTTGTTCACATGCAACTAATTACCTACGACTTGACAAATACAGTAGAACAGAATTAGTGCATATTGAACGAGTAAATGCTTACTTTCACGCAAGGGGTTTTAGATTTTTTTGACTTTTGAGGAATTTATATAAATATATATATATCACACTCATCACCTGTGATAATGACATATGCGCCTGTGACGTGACGTTGCCGAAATATTGAAAGTGTCAAAGTGATAAAACGAAAAAAAAACGTTTGATACTTTCTGGATAGTGTCAATTAATATGACCTTACTTGCATTGACAATACAATTAATCAAATCGCTCAAAACTTTCTCGAAATAGCATTCTCTATTAGAAGCTTATCGTGTATAACTTAAATTAAAATAATTGTTTCGTGTTCAATTTCACGTTCACAAATCTTAGCTATCACATTAATTGTATGGACACTGAACCATCCAAAAAGTTAACAGGATAGCAAAAGAGAAAAATTGAGATTTAAAAATGTGGCCTTTAATGAGATAGTGATAGCAGCGATCATTCTCAACGAGGCTCTTCAGAACTAGGTCGAGTTTTGAAAGAGGCGGGGTTCTTTCGACGAAACGCATAGAGTGTTAAAACTTAATATAAAATTGTCTTTATTCATACTATTATAGTAGTATTATATTAACTTCGACCTGTTGGCGCAGTAGTTACAGTTATTACGCTACCTGTCGCGAATTCGATCCCCACTCGTGTCCAGTGTTTTATAAAGGCCATAAATAAGCTTGTCGTGGTTGAGTGTTAAGCGTAAGAAAAAGTTGAAACGAAAAAATTGGTTTGCTGTGGTTGTACGTTGAGGTCCAGGCAGTAGTTTGGGGGTCCAGACTGAAGAATCTCCCCAAAATGCGATCTATCTCAAACAAACACTGTTCTGGGTAGTCCAATCTTTGATCCAATAATAATCTAGCGAGAGTTTTTAAGGTGTTGGTCGAAACTTTTGCACTAATGAGTCAAAACTCTACATGTCAAGTAAATACTTAATTCTACTTTTTTCTCGTTTATGAGATAAATAAAAAATATCTTCACGTGGAATTGTAATAGCAATAATGATTGCGTGGTGTTTGGATCGGTCTACTACCATTATGTCTAATTTATTATTTGTAATAAGCCTGTCAGCGAAAATAGACTGATCCCAATACACCAAAACAGACCATGTACCGTATAGTAAAGCAATCCATTTTCTGCAAGGCCGTTTCGAAAAGCAAGTAACTCAAGAATAATCCTAGCTATTTGGTTAGATCTACGATATCTTACCGCTACAAATTACTATTTTTAAGCAAAATAGTCGTATATTTATAGCCAATGGATCAGACAAGGAAAAAATATTATAATTTAAAGATTAAATTTATGTTCACAGACGATTTTTTTTATTATTTATTGATATAGTCTATATGTCATCCTCACAATATAAAACTTTTAAGTGTACAATATGACTGTATTGAATAAAAGTTATTAATAAAATCAGTATTTTATTAAAATGATTGCATTTTACGGAATTATGAACTTTGTAATCTAATAAAATTAATATAGGTGTTTTATAACTGAATACATTTTCTTTTCTTGTCTCACCAGACGAGTATAAAAAGAAACACAGATGAAATAGCAAAAACACTTATTACTTATAACAACATGAAACAAAGAAAAGTCTTACTGAATGAGATATTATGTTATTTTATCTTTATAAAATTTACTTCGTTACACCTTTAGAAACATTTTTACCAAACAATGAACTATAAACAATGTTTTTATGTGCATCAGAACCGGTGTAATTACAGAAATCGATCACATAAAAATTTGTACTACAGCTGGTGGCACACTACAGGTATTTTTTATTTTTATCTATTTGTTATAATTGTTATAGAGTATTATACATAAACAGTCTAATCGACAAGTTGAAAATGGTCGGAAATAGAGATACTGCTCTCAAAATTGTGTGTGATAGCTTATTGGATCCGAAATTACGCCTAGAAAAATGTTCTAAATGCGTGTATTAGCACATAAAATTGCAAAAACTAAACAATTAAAGATGAACAAAAAATTGTTATTCTTTTTTTGCCAATATTTCGTAAGCTATTAATATTTAAGAAATTTTAAAAAAAGATTCTGAAAGAAGAGAAAATTTCCAATAAAAAATTTTCAGCTCTTGGAACTCTATCTCCATTATTTATAATTTTAATTTAATGCTGAAAATGGGTCTCCGCGGGATGTTTTTAGGTGCGCGCGCGGCGTCGAACGCGAGTACAACGCATTGATTATTTTATTTAAGGTACTGAATATTTTTTTTAATTAAAAAAAATATGATGTATTCTGAATACTATAAATACTTAATTCCCGTTAGAAATTTTACTTAAAGATAATTTTTCAACAAGTTAAACGATTGCTTAACCTTTTTTATATACATAATTGACAAGATTACTCCATAAAAGTAAAAAAAAATAGTCATACTTTGTTCATAATAATTTTTAATAATTAATTTAAATAATCGTTATAGTAAAGAGATAAAAGACTAGAATACATTTGAAGTTTCTAAATATTTATCTTTGTACTTAGTATAAAAATTAGTTAGGGCGGATTTTTTCATTGAGGACCGTTAAGCAAACGAAACGTTAAGAGATGAAACTTTTAGATATAACAGCGCGCTACCAATGCATATCAGTAAGGAATGAGATATAATTAAATAGAATTTAATTATTCACTCAGGTTTCAAAGATAAATGCGTTAATTTAATCTTCGAAAAAAACTTCAATAAAATGTATTGCGCTGAATAAAATGTAAATTTCCTAGTACCAAATTAGGCTCCGTGATAATATAAATATAATTCAGTTCATATCTTAATACATTTTTTAATTGCTTTGCATTGACTCTATAATGCAATTAAAATATTTTGTTATTAAAAAAAAGAAAACAAAAAATATAACTTTGTTGTCCTTTAAAACTAGTTTTAAACGTTAGCTAATTTTTTTTTTACATAAATCGTGCTTGTATTAAATCGCTAAGTAGTTTTAACAAGGGAATAATTGCATGACATTCCTCGTGAGTCATCGTAAACATCTTTACTATAGGGTGGCAGCATATGCGTTTTTTTACGATAGCTATTTTTGCAAACATTTCAGTCTTCTGTCTGATGTGTATATTTACAGTAGAGCCTTATACGATTTGAGTTGAGTGTGTAGAATTATCATCTTAATGGGTATTACTAACTGTAGGAGAAAATTAGTTAAGAAAATTTAGTTAATAACCCCTAGTAAAACTAAATTAATAAAAGGTACCACCCAGAAATATTTTTTTTTTGTTTTATTTATAAACTATTATAGTTTCCTTAAAAAGATACATAAACAACGAAGAAGAAAAATCTTTTAATTAAAACTCATAAACCTCAAAAGAAGCTCGTTACTAATATAAAAAAATGGTCCGTTTAATAATGTATAATGTCACTAGCTAGCACCGCTAATGTCAGCAACTGATCTTTCTTAAAACTTATTTTTATAGCATCTGTGCCCGCGACTTTACAAAAGTTATTGTTGAGTTAGATGCTATAAAAAAAAAAAAAAAAAAAAACTAAAATAAAAGTAACCTAAGTTACTTCTCTATCTGCCAGTGAAGCTCCTGTTGAAATTGGTCTTGCTGTTTCAGAGATTAGCCGGAACAAACAGACAGACAAACAGACAAAAATTGTAAAAATGTTATTTTAGTATATGTACCGTGTATACATCAATACATACATTAATGATACAAACAGACACTTCCATTTTATTTATTTGTATAGATTATTTATCTGTTTATTTTGAAAGATTAGATTAGATTAAAATCAACTAGTCTTAGCAGGAATTATATATAACGCGCGAAAAACCGGGGTGTGTTTTAAACAAATAATCTGACCTTCATACAAGACATGAATACTCAATCATTGGGATAAAAACAGTTCTACAAAACAAAATCTATTTAAAAGTGAATGTTTGTCTGTATGTCCTTTATAGAATCGTAAACTATGCATTTGATCAAGTCATGATCTTCAGCAAAGTGTTGTGCATGAGGCCACAAATGTTTCGTAGTTGGTACGGCCAAAAAAAAAAAAAAAAAAAAGAAAATGCGTAGCAACGCGCGCAGGGTACAACTAGTAATTATAATAATTACCATCCATTAAACATTCGTGTATGGTTTAGCGGCAAAGAAACGTGATTGCATTACGAAGAAGCCAATGAATTAAAATATAGAAACACCGCTTATCGATGTTACTTATTAATATACCAGATGATCCGACATGTGCCTTGGCTTGCGTACTGTTAAAAATGTAAAGTTAATAAAAAAAAAGTGTGTGTCTGTTGCAATTCACACACAGTAGTAGTATTGAAACTTTTGAAAAGTAGTAAGGTTAAGCCGTTACGATATATTCCGTCGACGATGATCACGGTCTCGTGAATAAGGTCGTAAGCGCCATGCAAAACGCGTCTTAAGCAGTCATGTATTTTGTTCCATTCCCTCCTATACATTTGTGGTTTTGTTTCTTTTCGTGACGCATTTTAGTTTCATCTAGTTTCAAATCACAACTATTCTAAAGAAGCCTCACATCAAAAATCTAAATAAGGAAAGCATAATCACCTAGCAATATGAAATACGTCAAGACCTATTCTCAAAGCTATAAAAAAAAACAAAAAAAAAACATAAAAATCGGCCAAGCAGTTAGCTGTTAGGAAGGTAGTAGCATTGCACATTAGGTTTCAAACCCTATTATTACATAATTAATTATTGTGTTATTTCATATATTTATAAATGTTAAGTGATTATTACATCTTTACCTATTACTCTTTTTTTTTTAATTTATTTATCAAATAAACAATATTGTACATATTTAATATAAATAGCATTAAAAACCACGCAGGTTTATGACAATGCTATTTAGTAACCAATGAACTAAATATATATATATATATATATAATAATTACATAATTATCCACCCTCCTATTAGAAGCAAGCTGGCAAACTTAAATAAAAAGATGCACACCACTAAATATGTCAAGTCACAATAGTATCTAGAAAGTATCTTAAAACTATTCAATCAGCACGAAACTTTAATATTCAATGGTATAACTTTTAGTAAGTAAATTTAAAAAAATAACATACAAAAATATTGCCCATGATACAATAAAAAAGTAATATCTAAATCACGAGATAGATCTTAAGATAAGGGAATCCAAAGATGCAATACCCAATACTTTTTTACACTAATAGTATGGATTCGCCAAATTAAAAACTATCCTTAATAAACAATTAACTTAATTATTATAAGCTTGATATATATGTACATATATATATATATTAGTTGCTGTTAAAAGTAATCTATACTAATGTTATAAAGTTAAAGAGTTAGTTTGTTGAACGCGCTAATCTCAAGAACTACTGAGACACATTGAAGATTTTTTTTTTGTCGTGGATAGTTCATTTACCGTGGTATATAATATTTTTAAAGTTTTTTCCTCCAATTAACATGTGTGAAATCACGGAACACAGCTAGTTGAACATATAAAATGAATAAATATTGTTGTAAAGTATATACTAAAATTTAATGAGAATATCCGTAAATGTAAATAAAAGTTTTCAAATTCACTATAGAATTAAAAAAAATTTAAATAATACAATTAATATTATTTAAGATTCTACACAAAACCACGCGGTTAAAAACAGCTACGATTATTCAGTTATTATCGGATATCAGATACGGATTAAAGTTAAAGCATGTACAATGACTCAGAATGCACATAGTCGCTTAGGTAGTTCGTTAACTATGAATTAATATTTATTTCGGTTGCAAATAACTTTGGCGCATACACGTAGCGAACGAATTGGCTTTATTGAAGCGCATCTGTCTGCAAACGTTCATTGTAAGTCAGAAGGGTAGCGACGTAGTCGAGACGTTACGTGTCCTTTACGGTACGTGAAGTGCACTCTATTATAGATACACGTATTTTTCTTAATTATCATTAATATAAATGTCTATCTATGATGAGTAGTGTTTATTACGTTGGTAGGCGCGAACATTAACTTTAAAGTTTGTAGGCTTCAATGTTTTGTGGTATATACATTGTTAGCAAAGGATAAAACTTAACAAATTTTGTCTAACAATTTTTCGCGGACTTGATGGACTCTTTTATTAATACTTTACTAGTGCATTATCACTTATTGAAGTGAAAATATTATGTTTTCAAGAGTCAAAAATTCCATAGTGACATCGACAGAATCGCACTGAGCTTGTAGTTCTAAGTGAATCACTAGTCTCCCTAATCGAATTCGGACCTACCTATAAAATAACGGTGTGTGGAGTGCGCGTACGGCTGAAGTACGAGGTTGCGCTAGGGCGCTCAGGATCGACGGCGGGCGGCGCACAAACACTCACATTCAAATATTCGTCTAACCTTGATGCGAATCGGCGCACTCCGGGTTCCATCCGACGACGGTCGTCGATACAGACGGGACGAAAGGCTCGCTTCAGGTGTAACAGTGATAGCGGCACTGGTAGCGAGGTTCGGGCGTTAAGAGTATTGAAGAGGCTCTGTACTTGTAGCGGCGCGGGCGTCGAGCCGGACGGCAGGCGCATCGGCGCGCCGCCACCGGCGGTGTGGTCGCGAGGCTGCGGCGCGACGGCCGCGCTACATGTCACGGTGCGGCGAGCGCGCTCTTCGCGCCGTGGTCACCGACTCACAGTGGCGTCGCCGTCCTACTGTCTGCCCGACGGCCGGGACGGCGGCGCGCGTTGCACCGCCCCGCTGCACTCCGCCTGCCCCCCTGCCGCTGTGCCCCCTCCTGCCCCTCCTCCCGTCGCGCTTCACCCGCTCCGCCCCGAAGAATTTTCCGCATCGGGTGGGAAAAATCGATTGTGCAGCGAGCCCCGAATAATTTCGGCAAGACGCACGGCGCCCTTGCGTCCTCCTCGTCGCCGTCGCCGCGGCCGCCGCGCCGGTCAAGCGCAGCACTGGAACTCGCTCCGACTTTAACAACTTTATAAACTGATTTGCTATAACTTTCCGCAACTTCATTGCATGTGAATTATGAAAGAATATAGGAGTAAAAAGAATTAAAGAACTTTTTCTAGATTCTAATCTATGAAATCAAAAATAACATTATATCTATTTTAACAATACCTATTTGTATTTTTTTTTCTGCTATAGAACTTAACTGTTCCTTAGAAATATCAGCTTCTTAGGTATAGAATTATAAAAAATAATTTTATGCAAATAGTATGCACTAGTTAATGAGCCGTTAGGATTGAATATATTAAACATTTTATTTTGTAATTTAAAAATTTCTTAGGAGATTTAAATGTATGAGTTTTTTTAAGTAAAAAATAAAAACTATCATAAATTTTATTTAATTCTAAAACCTACATTGAGCACCTAAACTATACATACAGGTGTGGTAATAGTATACTATTATATATACTATATATATATATATATTTAAATTGTCCGATCACGTTGGGTTTCTCAACGTGATTGTTGATTGAGAATTGAGTTGATTTTTTCATCACACTTCAGCCCGATACAGTCCACTGCTGGACATAGGCCTCCACAAGTTCGCGCCAAAATGGGTGAGCTCATGTGTTTTGCCCGTAGTCACCACGCTGGGCAGGCAGGTTGGTAACCACAGGACTGACTTTGTCGCACCGAAGACGCTGCTGCTCGTCTTCAGCTTGTATATTTGAAAGTCAGCAGTTGGATGGTAATCCCGCCATCGGTCGGCTTTTTAAGTTCCTAGGTAGTAGTGGAACTGTCTTATATTAACGACACCCACGAGAAGAGAGGGGGAAGCTATATTCTTTACTCCCGTAACAACACAGATCACAATAAAAGCAATTCTTAACTTCCAAAAAAGGGAAGTTCTCAATTAGATTGTATTTTTTTATGTATGTTACCTCAAATTTTGACTGAGTGGACCGATTTCGATGATTTTTATTTTAATCGAAAGGTGGCGTGCTACATGTAGTCCCATTTAAATTTTATTGCGATCTAAAAAGCATTTTTTGAGCTCTATCTAATAATGCGTATTCACTTGACTATTTTTTCTTCGATTTAGGTTGTATTATAACTTTTTACTGAGTGTACCGATTTTGATGATTCTTATTTTATTCAAAAGCTAATGATTGTGATGTGGTTTCATTAAAATTTAATCGAGATTTGACAAGTATTTTTTGAGTTATGTCTAATAATGCGTATTTACTTGACTGTTTTCCGTTTACCTACGACGTTGTGTTACTTGTCGATGTAATTAAAGTCGGTTTTCTTTCATTTGCGAGCAAACATAATTATTTATTAAGCTGATTCCGAGAATTGTTCGATTGTGTAGGTAGACTTAATAAATTATTAGGAACATTTAACATTAATGATAACATTAGTAACATTGAATTTACTTTGGAAACCTATGTGGTTTTATTTTTCACTTTTATGAAAAAGTACATCGCTGATGAAATAAGCCTTTTTGTTTAATGCCTAAAATTTAAAATTGAGAAAAAATAGGACTCCTTAACACAAAATAGTGTGTTGTTTAAATTTAAGAGTTTTCGAATCATAAGCATTTCAAATATTTCCAAGCAGATTTTTAAATTATTTTATAAAATAAAAAATAGGCTTCTTTTGTATTACTAATTGTGCAAATTGACAGTAAACGTATAACTGCTATGCAAAGACCAACATTTATACTATTGAGAAAGAACTTATTCCGCCACACAGTTTTGCTTTATTTAACTCTGCTTTCCTGGAGATTGGCGGATTATCATCGGTCACATCTTCTTACTATGACAGATATTTTTCTGACAGATATTTTTTCGCTTACTACTCTGACAGGTATTTCGTGTTTAATTTAAATTAAGATAATTTAGACATTTGTAAACAGTATCCATGACCTTCTCTTAAAAACAACAGTTTTCGTCCTTCGAGCCTTAAATTCTTACAGTGTGAAAAGATTTTGCTTTAATATTTTGAAGTTTATGATTTTATTATAATAGTTTTAGTAGTTAAGAGGGAAATTAGATTTTCCTTTTATAAGATGTAAAATTGTTAAAAGTAATATTAAAAGTAATGATTTATTAAAATTTAGCCTCTAAGACATATATTATACAAAATTACAGGCATGTATAAAAATTATAAAGTTATTAACTAAAAAGAGTACGTATTTACTTTTACGTTTTGTTTAGGTGAAAACTGTCTAAAATGTCAAATTAGCTCAAATTATGTTCACATTATCGAAGCAAGCAAAACAACGATTCTCAGAATGTTACATCAATAAGTGTTCGTCGGGTGTTGAGTTTCTATTATAGGTAAAAATAATAATTAAAAGTAATTTACCTCACGACGTTGACGTTAGTACGATTTTTAAGTAATATATTTTACGGTAAATATTATAACAATAAAATTGACATAATTCTCTTTAAATATTTAAAATATACAGCTGCAAAAATTTTAATGGGTATATTTAAAATAAAATATAAAAATTCTATTGCAGAGAAATATGTAAGCTATAAGTAACCTACAAACACACCCAAACGCTCATATGTTCACGTTTACGTAAAAGTCATTAAATAAAATATTTAAAAAATATTTTTAACAATTTCTAACATCTACCTTTTGTTCTATCTGCTAATGTAACAGACTATAAGGCGATGCGTTCACTAAGAGACAGGTGGTACGATATAACCATAATGTAATGCAAAGCGAAAAACTTTTTTCATTGCGACATCATCTTATAAAAACATACAGAATGAAGAACATATGACCACTATTTTAATTTGAGCAAAATAAATTTTTAATACATGATACAGTTTCTTTGTATCGAATGTCAATGGCTTCATATAATATAGAAACAATTAGAACTACTAAATAATTAAGAAGTATATGTAAATCGTTAAGTTAGATTTATCGTAGCAAACATTTGTATCGAAACATCTTTCATCGAAAATGACATGCGTAAATAAATTTGTTTTAACTATCTCAATAATATTTCATATTTTATTTTCTATGATAAAACCAAATCTTGCTGATATTGTTTCATTAATATCACTCGTTTCAAACGTCTATGAACCCTGTCTGTAGGCTGAAGTTTAAGAGTATTTTGAACTCGTCAGGGCAAAGCCCTTACTAGAAAGAGCTTCGACCTACCCCAATGACCGCAGATTTACGAATGCAACGACGACTAGTTTCAGAGAAGCTTAGTATATTGATCGAGTTTGTATAATGGTTGATGCTATTCCATAAACTTTCCGTGGCAGGTCAAGTTCTGTATATTGAATATATTTTGATTTTTTTTTAAGAGCATTCTATTACTGGCACCTTTTTATTATTAAAGTTTACTCCTTAAGAAATGACTTAAGGCCAGTGCATGAAAAATAACTGAAATAACTGACAATGACACTCTTTGACGCTTAGTAACGCTGACTTAAATCGTCATTTTAAAAATTAATATTATATTTGTCTTAATTAATGCATTATATACAGATTCGGAATGTAGATTCTCTCAAACAAGAATAGCCAAGAAAAAAACTTTGTTTTATTATAAAATTATGTCTTGCACAAGGAACTTATATATAACTTCTTTGGTCTTGCATGACATAGAGCGCCACTGAATCCACACATCTTTATAATTAAATCTTGAACCGAATCATGAATTCTTTAGCTATTAATTTATTTTTAATATTATAAACATTAAATTTATTTTAATATTTACAAAAATATTGATTTTGTTATTGATAACAAAATAATGCTAAATATAATTCCTTTTACTTTGGAAAAAACAACAAAAAAAGTTCAAGAAAAGACTACACAAGTCCCTCGCGTGGTAGTATGCCGATGACAGGTTATGTTGGCTAGTAGTAGTAGTAGTAGTAGTAGTAGTAGTAGTAGTAGTAGTAGTAGTAGTAGTAGTAGTAGTAGTAGTAGCTGTTGTATGCTCGATTTTCCGCATTTAAACTCAATGATGGTCCATTATGCGTGAAAAAAGGGCTGACTAGTTCAGCCAGCCCTGCTCCTTCCAGAAGCTCAAAAGTCTCCTGGGGCGTTCGCAGGCTTCTCGGAGCGTCCTTATTTCCCTAAGGATGGTTGCCCGGTGTTGGCCACTCCGTTGCATTCCAGGATCACGTGAGCGGCTGTTTCTTCAGCTGATAATAGGTTATGGGGTAGTAGTATTAGTAGTAGTTGTGGGCTCGATTTCCCGCATTTAGACTCAATGATGGTCCATTATGCGTGAAAAAAAGGGCTGACTAGTTCAGCCATCCCAGCTCCTTCCAGAAGCTCAAAAGTCTCCTGGGGCGTTCACAAGCTTCTCGGAGCGTCCTTATTTCCCTAAGGATGGTTGCCCGATGGTCCTGGACAATTACCCACAATGCTTGAAAAGTTTCAAGTGGCAAGAGGAAAATTTATGCTTAATTTTAGGCGAGACAATGTGTTTTAAAATGCGTAATTATTTATATTTTATTAAAAGACGTTTTACAGGTTCGTCCGTAGCTAGAGAGACCGAAAATTAGTATTAAATTGGCTAATGCATTTATAAAATGATAAATAATTAAAAACCATATAGAACCATATAGAAGTTTTGTCGTAGTTTGGGCGTTGTGTTTGTGTATTGTGCGTGTTTCTGGACCCCCAACATAGGAAACAGTCCTACTGGGGGATCCGTTGACTGTGAAGCGTTTATTAATTAAGTTTATTAATTAATTATCATTAACCTTGGGTGGTTCTCGAGAATACTAGCAAAGAGTCACGTAGGCATTCATTCATATATATACTTCCTATGAACAATACTAAAAGTTTTTTGCACCAGTGCAATACTGCGTCGGATTTCAGTGCTTTAAAGTTTTTCGGTGAACTTCTGATGATAAAACTTATCAAAGGCTCGTGAAATATCAATAAATATTGCTTTAAGGCGTCGTTTATTATTTACGTTGTTATTGCTTTCATTAGCAGATTTTGTAAGCATGTCTGTAACGTTTTTTTCGGACTTGGAATTGCATTCAATTTTGCAAAGAATGTTATTTTCTTTATAAAAGCTATGTACTTGTTCACACACCCTGCCATCACATCATTCGAGTACTTACAAGTCAAGAGGATGAATTAATAAGGTCACATATTACAAGGCACAGTTTATCTATTATTTTAATATCAAATATTTTTTTCATCTACGCCAGGAGTTTTCCTTGCATTAAGTTTTTAACCATATTTACAACATGTATGGGAGTTTCCTTTTTTTAAAGCATACTAATCAGGGGAGACTTAGGATGGGAGCTACATACTCCTTAGTAATAAATTATATTACGAAAATAGGTCTTCCTATATAGTATTCAGTAACTTTATTAACTTTGTCGCGTATTTTTCGTAATTTTTTAACAAATAAATATGACTGATATACTGCACTGCATGCGTAGTACCTATTTGAAAACTTTTTAAAATCCGTATTGTGTTATGTTGTATAATCAATTTCTCAAGGATATTTCTTGTTAATACAAGAATATCGTTTCGAGTATTTTATTTAACTCGCGATTTTTATTTGAAAATCGTATCTCAAATAAGAATAAGAAATATAAAAATTCATTATTTACATAAGATTAGTTACATAGGTAAAATTAAGATTTTTGCAAATCCTAAGTTTATAATATATTAGTCATTTAGAATTACAAAACTTTTATTCTTATATTTGATTTAAGTGCATAACAAGATATACCTACTACTCGTACAATAGCAAATGTAAATTAGGCTTTTGCAAATTCTAACTTTATAATATATTAGTCATTTAGGATAACAAAATATTTTGAATTTATTACATCATTTGATTACGATTTTCATACTTATTCTTTTATATTTTTAAAATAAAAATAACAGTTTGTTAAAATGTTAACACAATATCGGTTTGGGTGGCATTCGATCTCAACGTGGCTACAAAGTCAGCATCGCCGATTCTTAGAAGCGCCGAGACGTGATACCGGCTTACGTTTTATATCAAGACTTGTGCAATCTATTCGGACAATGATTGTGTTGCCTTTTAGCCAATTGGGGTGACAAATAACATTCCTTTGGTATAATATTACTCGAAGACTTATTCAATTAAGAAACAATTTAAAATAATATATTATCATTATAAATGGCCTACCTACTACTTACTTACTTGTAAATGTTCCAAATTCACTTCGTTCAGCAAGGTTGATTCTGAGAAATATTAGAATTTTTATAATATCATCAAATACGAATGTACGTACGCTACGCTTACAGCTGATCTACATACATTTTAGCTTTGTCTACTTTGGTTACATTAACCTTAATTGAGTTATTGTAATCAAGTAGTAAGTTTAATTGCAGGCAGTCGTCACAAGAATACTTCCCATTTCTGCCAGATAAAATGTTGTGTTCAAAAACAATGTTATAAAATACTTATTGGATAAAACAATATTAAATATTTTAACATGAAAAACTTTGCTTAAATACCTGGAATTGCTATAAATCTATTGTGAGTTTCTATCAATGATAATCATTAACTGATTTTTTTTACTTTCAATGTAAAATTAAAAACGTGACAAACATACATTAACTATTTTTTCAGCCTATGTCAGACTCATGACACGTTCATATTAGGTAGGTTTTTTGTGTATTTAGCAAGTTCAGTACATTGACTACATACATAATTAAATGTCTATGCTAGTTACAATCCACTGAAAAACTATTTATATAAGAACACAGTTTTAGTCGTGTTTATTAGTGAATATATCATTTAAAAAAAGATAGAAAGGGATGTCAAACTTATACTAAACACAATTTTATATCTTATAATATTATAGTACAAGCAACAAAATTTTAAAAATGTTTAATGTTGTTAATATTCAACTTATAAACTTGTGTTTGCTCGCAAACGAAAAAAGTAATACTTCGAAGGTATTTGATAAAACAGTCGATTAAATACGCATTACTAGTCATAACTCAAAAAAAAAGTCATCAAAACTCGATCAAATCTAACTGGGACAACGTGGGAACTATCATGTTTCGATTAAAAAAAAATAATCAGAATCGGTACACCCGTTAAGAAACTATGAGGTAACACGTGTAAAAATACAGTCGAATGGTGAACCTAGGTTACATTTTTTTCGAAGTCAGTTAAACCTAATTATATCTTTTCAAATGTCTCACACAACAAATGATATTATGATCTACATAGTTTTGTTAATATTTTACCGTAACTCAAATTTTAACATTTATTAAGTACGAGTGTTTGTTACAATAGAAATAATCATTTATTAAAATACTTATACAATATGTTACTATTTATGACCCAAAGAAAAGCTTAAGGGATAATAAATAATAATACTATGTTCTTCTGAACCATAAATAATGTGTGTTAAAATGTTTATATATTGAATAACGTCTCGGTACTTGTCTATGTATGAATCTCTGATTTGTTAATGATGTGGTTTACCAAAGTAGGTTTACGAAACTCGAAGCTAAAAATTATTTGGCATCCGATAAAAAATTACATCATTATAGAAATAACTAAGATAAATCCATCTAAGTCTAATGTCACTATAATTTTTGAACCAACTTCAAAAAAAGGAGTAGGTTTTTAATTTGACTTTTTTTAATGTATTTACATCATAACTTTTAAATGGGTTTACCGATTTTGATGATTCTGTTTTTTAATCGAAAGCAAGTGCTGTTCGTGTGGTACTATTTTAATCTAATCTAGATCTGATGAACAATTTTTGAGTTATACCTAATATTGTGTAATTAATTGACTATTATTTTGACTGCCTACGTGGTACTACTTGTCAATGTAAAAAAGGGTTTTTTTTTTCGTTTGCGAGCAAACACAATTATTTATATAATAACGATATACGTAGACCTCAAGTTTGGGAAAAACCGCGTTCAACAGCTGGTTCAACGGCTTAAGAAACAATGTTCTCACATACTTTATTATATCCAAACAAGCGGCAGTGTGTCCAGCCAAAGTGAATAAAAGGAACTCGCAAAGTGCCGTGTGTATTACGCGAACCATTTCGAGGTACTTTTGACCTCTTCACAGCTCGTAAACTATTGAAACTACTACTAACTACTACTACTAACTAAAGACTTAGTTTGTAAATAATCTAAAATTCCATTAATTTACTTCAAACGACTACTGATTAATTAGAGTTTAAAAAGTGTATTTATATCCCTGATTCACTTATAGATCTAAAACCTAACCTACTTCTAGATGACCTAGAAAGCTGATATTTGGTACCAAGCTAGAATTATGCATATACGAAGGAAAATATCTGAAAACTGAAAATTATAGATAACTAGCTATAACGCAAAATAAGCCTGGGATTAACTTACATTAGCAATTTCTAAATTTCACAAATATGCAAATTTTTTCGTCAACTGTAGGTGCTCAAGCACGGTTGGTTATGTGTCCAATTTCCCCTAGGGATGGATATTTGTATTTCTACTAATTTTTGTTTTTGGTTTGTATATGTTAATTATCATATTCATCTGATCAAGATGTCATTTCACGCTTTACTTTCCGCGTAATCTTTTGCCAGGTGATTATTATATAAAAACCTTTTGTGCTCATAGCACACATAATAAGTCCTTTAATCAAAAAAAATACTCACAGTTAAAAAGCCGTCGAACAAAGCGTAAAAAAATATCAAGATAGGGTAAATTTGATTTCTTCTCGGAGGTATGGTATATGGAGGTATGGGAGAGAGATCTGACAGTTTTTGAGTTATGCCTAATTATGTATATTTAACTAACTTCAACTATGTTTATGATGTTCTCATTTTTTTTCTTGTCGTGGTAAACACAATTATATAAGTATTCTATTAGTACATGATAGTTTTTAGGGTTTCGTACCTCTAAAGAAAAAAATCGAAACCCTATAGGATCATTTTTTGTCCGTATTTCTGTCAAGGCCCTTATTTTCATGAACGCGTGAAAGTATTAATCTGAAATTCATATCAAATACTACCTACTAGTCTACCTAACCTACCTACAGGGTACTTTCCGTCAAACTCGAAATCTTGAAATTTGATACGAAGCATTATCTTATAGCATAGAAAAGGGAAAAATTGCGAAAAGCATAAATTTATAGTTACATCATAATATAATAAAAATATTTTTTATAATCTTTTTTGTACGGAACTCCTGGGTGCGCGAGTCTGACTCGCAAATGGCCGTTTTTTTTTCTTTTTGAAATACCACGTAGTTATTACTGAAAATTAATTAAAACTGTCTTGAAATAGATACTGTCTTACTAAGTAATTCTAGTTAGGGTTCCATAATGCACCTGCATTTATGATTATTTTGTTTTTTATTCTGTTCGCAAGTTTTGTTTCAGTTAAAAGTCCAAGTAAATTTTCCAAAACTAAAATATATGTAATTATAAACCATCAATTTTTTTTTATTTAACTTTTTATTTAGTTTAACTTTTTATTTAATTTAACATTTCTTTTGTTTTAATTTAATAAACTAAAGTTTAATTATTTATTATATGTGATAAAACATAGACACTCTATTGGCAGGGTCAGCTCAATGGGCACAGGCTGCACGTTAACTCACTTCTAGGCTTTCAGCACATGTCTTGTCGCTAGAGAAAGACGAAACAGGCGTGTCAGGATTGGAGATAGCTCAGGTGCACAAGTTTTGAGTACTATGGCAAGTATTCCGTGAGGACCACTAGTTTTATTCACGTCTAGATTGCGCAAGCTTTTAAGGACCTCTTTTTGGCGTCTTTGGACTTCAGACATAGACGTCTCGCATCGAATCGAAGAAGTTGGAGATTTGGTACTGCATGGATCTAAGCGTGAGGATTGTGCAAAGAGATTTGCAAACAGTGAGAGGTGACAGAAGTTCGATTCGACCGACTTGCCAGGGACCAAAAGGGTACCTACCCTACTATCGTAAAGGTGGGTATGATGCAAGTCTAGTCCCCAATCTGATGATGTTCTTTTTAAATTTTCCACAGCATGTACCCTTATAAAAAGCAAAATATGTTTTAGACTAAAAAAATTCTGTACTTCAAATGGTAAAAAAAGTTTGTATTTGAACTAATAAGCCACAATATGTAAATTAAATAGCCAAACTGGTTCTCTTACAAATATTTATCACATAATTATTTAATGAAACACTTCCATTAGTATATTTAATAGTATATTAATGACATATTATATAGGCTTTAAGATCCTTTACTTATAAAATAAACATCTTTAATGTAAGCTTTAAAATTTTCTCAATTATTTTACACGAACCGGAACTTAGCAACAAATATATTACAATAATTTTTAAATATATATTAAATGTTGAGACGCATTTTTATACTATGTATCATAAAACAAATATGTCTAAAATTAATATATTTATTTATATATTAGCAGATAAACGAAATTTAGGAACCAGTATTTCGGCGAAGTCTAGATTTTATTCATTCCGTATATAAATAAGATCGTTGAACCTTGCATATCGACTGCTGAATTTACAACACCTTTTATCTATTCATGGTAGTAATTTATTTGCATTGATTGTGCTTAGGTTGCAGGATTTAACAAATAATTATTATACTAGAGTTATTTATTTTACATTATAATATAAAAATATTTTTACATTTATATATGATAAAATTATTCGTACATTTTATACTAAACAAACCCGTTATGTTCTCAATGATTCATGAAAACTCAGTGCGTGGTTAGCTTATACGCTACGTACTAATTACGTTTCTTTATTTTAAAATCTAAAGTATAACGGTGGCACAAGTGTTTTTGTAAACGTCTAAGCACCGGCAATCGCGGGTTTACGGTCTGGTTGTCTATTATTGTGGGTCTCCTTACCGTGCCTCGTAGAGCACGTTAAGCTGTCGGTCCCAGTTGTTTTCATAGACACCTAATAGCCAACCAAGCATCTAATAGATGCAGCGCAGCTATTAACCTCCGACCATTCTTCTATATGGAGCAGGCCTGAGAAGGGATTTATATCGAACACCAATCAAGCCATATTTGAGAGTAATGTGTAAATAACAAAAAACAAAAACCGTATGTCAATTAGTTTATAACTTATTTTTTAAGTAATACTTCTTTACATACGCTTGACTTGAGGAGTAAGCTGGTGAAAGCGTAACGAGAGTGTTACAAAATGTGTGATCGGGCGAGACTAATGGAAGTTGAGAGGGAGATATAAGTTAGATGGAGATAAAGAAGTTTAACTTATTCTTGTGATCTAAAGCACACTCGTTTTTTATAATATAATATGTTAGAAACTATAACGTTTATTAAATTGATTGATGTACGTTTTGTTATGTAAAAAATTGTATTAATAAAAATATAAAATGTACGTAAAATAAATGTGACCTATTATATACAATAAAAAAATATTTATTAAAAAAAAACGGTATTAAAAGGACTGTAAGACATGGTTTATTCAATATCACTACATAGTATAAAACAACAGACTGTATGCTTAGATCTTTATAACTAAGCAACGAAATTTGATGCGGTTTTTTTTGTTATATACCTAGAGTGATTCTAGAGCCGCCGCGCTGACGCCGCGTTGGCGCAACGGTTACAGCCATGAATTGTACCTGTTACGCTGGCGGTTGCGGGTTCGATCCCCGCACATGACAAACATTTGCATTGGCCATACAGGTGTTTGGCGTGGTCTGGGTGTTTGTGCAGTCCTTGTGGGTCTCCCCACCGTGCCTCGGAGAACACGTTAACCCGTCGGTCCCGGTTGTTATCATGTACACCTGATAGCGATCGTTACTCATAGCAGGGAATATATCCGCCAACCCGCATTGGAGCAGCGTGGTGGATTAAGCTCTGATCTTTCTCCTACATGGAGAAAGAGGCATATGCCCAGTAGTGGGATATTACAGGCTGAAGCGATTCTAGAGCAAGGTTTATATGTATAATAAACGTATAATATAGTAGAGGAAAACTGATCGTTTTAGAGGTTTCTTATGTGATGTCGTAAATAAACACATTTTTAGCCCATGTATTATATTTATTTTATATTTAGTATCAGCATTGTACCCGTGCGAAGCCAGGGCGGGTCGCTAGTAAAATATAAAAAAGATGACAGAATTAGTGACAGTATTTTAAAGAAAAGTGTAGATGAACAAATAACACTGACGTTTCGTATATAGTAAAAAAATTATAGTACCACAAGTATATAACTAATAAAAAAAATATGGTAGGTAAAATATTTCAGAATTGACTAAATTTAAAGTTGCTATTGAAGTCGTGCATCAATGTTGTATTTTTCTTCTTATATTTATTAACATGAACAAGGTCACGATGCAAGGACACATTGCAAAGCTTAATACCGAAGTTTTATATTGATTTAAAAGATAAGATAACCTATCTTAAATTCACCCTGAACTTTACATGTTTGCAAAATAAAATTATATTTTTTCGTCGACATAATTATTTTCAATTTTTTTTAATTTAAAAAAAAAATCAATACCTACTATTAAAATATTTGACACTGTCAAATATACGTAATAAAAAACTAAAAGCAAATATCATATAAAATACAATTTTGCATATTATATTTTATTTAATACATTCGTGTTTTTATACGTCTACAATTCTGCATATTCTTATTTTATTCCAAACAGAAAAAATAATAATAATAAATAAAGTTTCATTTTATAAATTTTTAATTTATTAAATATTTAACGTAATTATGCAAAAAAAACACTTGCTGATAAACCATTAGTTCCTTAAACTACTTCACAAACAAATATTCGTGTTCATAATAATTATCTTAAATTTCAACCGATAGACTAAAAAAGACAAACTAAAAAACGCGTATGTGTGCGTGCAAATGTTCGCGTGTGTGCGGTAGGCCGAATCGCGGAACAGACGTCTAGTAGAGTAGTTCAAACGCTGCACCGCGCCAATCTTACGGAATCATTTTTTGTTGACTGTCTACTTCTTAGCGTGTTAGGCACCGTTTTTTCTACGAGTTAGTCGCGTCGTGACCTCGGCTGACATTAAAAATGGTTATGCCTTGTGCATTTATACTACTTTTTTGTTCAGTTTAGGTGTGTGAGGCGCTATTGAATATTTCGTTTCAATAAATAGAGATACGATAATTTAATAGAAAATTTTTATCTGATTCTTGTCTTGTATTATGGACCTGAACGGATTTTACTAACAAAACAGTTACTAAACAAGTAAAACAGTAAGCAGTACAACAATCTAACAGTGTATTTAATATTTATTGTTAAATAAAATCATTGACAGTTAAATATTTTGTGCTTTAAAGATTTAATAAAAAAAAGCGTTTTAGTGTAACAGAAATAAAAAAGTTGACAGCTTATTTCTTTTTTAGAACAAAGGAGACTAATGTAAACATTGTCGAATAATCTAGACTACGGTATAGGTATAGCAGCTAAACAGTTATTATTATTATTTTTAACCGACGGACGACGCGAGGGCGCAACTGTCACAGCACTGGTTTGTGGCTCTTCATCGATTGCGGATATTTTGCGGGTATCTAACCCGTACATGGCAAGCATTTGTATTGGCCATACAGGTGTTTGCCATGGTCTGGGCGTTTGTGCTTGTGTGTTTCCGCATTCCCGACACAGGAATTAATCCTAGTGGAGACCGTTGAGTGTGAGGCGTCTATTTATTTATATAGGTATTTTAATAAAGAGGAAGTTCTCAATTCGACTGTATTTTGATGTGTTGCATCATAGCTTTTTAGTGAGTATATCGATCTTGATGATTATTATTTGGATCGAAAGCTGGTGCTTGTCATGTTGTCTCATTAAAATTTGGCCAAGATTTGAAGTGTATTTTTGAATTATCTGAAATAATGTGTAGCTATTTAATTAATTATTTTTTTCAATTACCTACGTTTTAATACTAGTCGATGTCATTTAAAGTCGGTTTTTTTTCCGTTTGAACACGTTTATAATATTGTATTGTATATATACCCTTTTGCGATTCAATCAATTTGGTTGATGTAAATATGTTTCTTAATTGCTGTACCTACCTGCAACTTGTTTACCTGTGTGAAGTGTGATTACACATTTGACTTCTATTTGAAAGGGAATTCTACTAAAGTTTTGATAAAAAATATATTTAAATGTCCAAATAAAATTATATGTTTAATTTAGATTCATATACTTCCGGTGTGATACGTGGGCAATAGGTATGTTCTATAAAATACGTCACGATGGAATTTTGCACTTTTAGACGCTTTGGGTTACCCCTGTTTTCTTTAATTTTAACTATGTACACCCTTTTCCACTTTATTTAACATTATCTCTTCCACGCTGGTTGTCTGGAAGAGATCGCTGTTTGGTCTGTTGTACATTCCTTTTTGTATATTATTTTATGAATTGTAATTTCTTTTTATGTATACAATAAAGAGTAAATTAGTAATATTACTGTCTTTTGTCACGCTGACACTCATACTTTTAGTAAACCCTTCATGTACATTACAACAGAAAAGCTATCCTTTATGGTGATAAGTGATTTTTTGATAAAAAATAGAGTTCAGATTAAGAATTTGATATATATTTTTTTTATTTTGATTATATTAAAAAAATATAGTTCCATTGTCGTATCTTGTTACATTCTAACGTATTTTTACGACAACCTGTATACCTATATACATATATACAGACTTATACAAGGACAAACAGCAGTTAGCGATATACAATCCCCTACATGATATAAGATAAATAAACAAATAAATAATAATTCTTTTTTGAACAAATAACAATGCAAACTTATAATATTACAGTTTCTTATAACATTACAATTTCTCGTTACATTACTATCATGATATAGTTGATATTTTACTTTAAACCCGCCGCTGCGTTCGTGAGTTAACATGAGCAAACACTAATGAAAGAACAAAAAAACCCCAAGATCAATGGCCGTCCTTCAACATTTTTATATATCGAAATATATATCAAAACAATAATTATTTCAAAACTATTATGTTATTCCTTAGCATAATCATTTAAATTGCCTTAAACCTTAATAGATTTAAAACCCTTTCCAGTTTGCTTGAACTTCAAATGACATAGTTCCTAGGAAAAAAAATGTAAATGTACCTAAATGTAAAAATCTAAAGAGATAAAATAACAATCAAACTAGCTTGGACTAACGTATATACTCAAGCGTTTCGATATAGGTATCGCTTCGATAATAACCAATGAGGATGTAGTTCATAACGGAATTTTTGTTAAGCTTAATAAACACTCGAAACGACTTGTTCAAGTAGAAGTTCATCTGCTGCTTAGTTAAGCTTAAACATTTAATTCATTTTTCGTGTTTAAACTTCCCGACTAGGAAAAAAGTCACGCTTAACCAGATCATGTATCTGGACCGGATCAGGATAGAATGAGGCATGCCAGATTCGGCAAGCTCTATCAGGACTAGGTCTGGTCCAGACAAGGATAGCCTGTTGTAAAATATAATCAAGTATGGTGAGGCATACTGGATTACTGGACGACCCGGTCAAACGCAAACTGAGCCTGAATCACGCTATCGATGTTTTTAAGTGCACTTAGTAGATAAACAGTTATCAAGACAGTCTAGCAGGAAATCCATTTCTACACAGTGGAACAGTCGTAAGTAGTAGGAAGTAGTTAATTAATAGAAGTTAATAAATAAAAATTAATTAATAATAATAATTAATAAATAAAAATAATTGTTATGTAAAGTAAAAACAAAAATAAATAGGTAATACAATGGGAATGGTAATACAATTGAAATTTTTAATTTTTATGGCGAAATTGATGGTAAGTTCTATGAGATACTGTTGTTACCTATATTTGTTAGTTTATTATATTATATTATTCAAATGTATATATGCATTGCTTGTAATGTGTAGATATTTTTATGTAAGTTTATTATAATATAACTGCACCACCTACCCGATCTTCAAATAAATAATACTCAATCCCATTTCGGGTTGTCTGGAAGAAATGGCTTACTAGCCATAAGAGCGCCTCTTGTACTACACATTCTTAAGTTGTCTGTTTTATTATTATTTTGTATTTGCATATTGTGGTGTACAATAAAGAATAATTAAATAAAATACACTGGAAAAAATAAACGGAAATAAATATTATAATAATTATGTTAAGTAGCATATCAATTTACTTTTTTTTACCAAACATTTTTTTCAATAATATACATTCGTATTTTTTAAAAAGACCGTACCAGGCAAGGTATGTAACGCAGATGATTGATCTGAACCCGATCAGGAAATCTCATCTCATCCTGATCAGGTCCAGACAAATCTTCTGCGTTACATACCTTATCGGGTCCAGATCGGGCATGCCCGGTCCGGTCCTTCTAAGGAACTCGACAAAATGTCTACTCGGGTTATGTTTAATTTCATTCACTCTTTGGTAGTTAGAAAGGAGATATTTTAAAAATTGTCCTGTAAAAGTTATTAACTTGTTGATTTGTTCCGAAATTACAGACATCGTTATCTTCAGTATTATGTCCAAAGAAATCGAACGCTTAATGTAGCCGTAACCTTCAAACATACTGTACACGTTAAGTTGATGTTTATACTCAATCCCATAAACTTGATAAAATGGATAGCAAATATAAATTGTTTATATTATAGCTTCTTATTATACTCCGGATATTGATTTTTATAATTTAATTCAAAATCTATCAAACCTTGAGATGTTCCACTGGATAAGGAATTTTTACATGACATTAACTGAAGTTCAGTTAATATCAGATACTACGCGGCGTTACTCAGGGTTCACAATTAGATCCAATTATTTTTTAATTTTTTTAAATGACGTTGTATCCTGCTTTCAAAATTTATAAGCTTACCTATTCACTGGCGATTAAAAATGAATACCTAATGCCTACACCTAAATTTTAGTATTAAGAACTTCTCCAGAATAACATCAACAAAGTTGTCGTTGTAATATGGTGCAATAATAACAAATTGTTTTGAATATAAAGAAATGCTTCAAATTTTCTTTTGTCCAAAATTTTAACTGTAAAACATTTTAATCGAGTATATATAAGTTATAGAAAAGGACAAAGGATAACAGCTTAACTAGATTTTTCTTGGTAACGCAATTTTTTTATTTTATTTTTTTAGTTTTTATAATAATTTTAGTTTATATATATAATGCACTTGCAACCCCGGCTTTGCAATAGCATCAAGCAGATCTCATTGGTGTAAAACCTGCGTATGGATATATTATCTTACTTATATACATTTATTTAAATTATGGATATGAAGTAACGGATCGTAGTGTATGTTTGTTGCAACTAACGTAATGTAACTAACATATTTTTTTAAGTTGACAAGAATTATACAATATTAGCTTAAAAAGCTTAAAATTATGACTTTGTACGTTTATCATCAACATGTTTAGAAGTTCAAATTAATTGGGTAAACCGTCCTTAAATATATAAGTGTAAGCCATCGCACAAGACTTGTCTGTAGACCTGTAAAAGAGGGATAATCCCATTATACATTTATTTGCTATATCTCAAAGAGTGGCGTCGTTTTCGAAACAATTATTGTCATCATATTCCAATTTAAATTAAACATACATCTAATCCTTCTCGTAAATAATTTTATCCATTGGTAACATTGATTAAACATTTTTGAATATCATATCAAAAATTGACCGCTCCAGCGGGATTCGAACCCGCGTCTCCGACTGACCGTGTCGGCGCTCTAGCCAATTAAGCTATGGAACGATGTACCCGCTAGAGCGAAATTTTTGATATGATGATTTTTATTTTCGGTTTAAGCGAACCGTGGCGCCGTCTATAGTGAGTTCTTTACAGAGACCCGTAACTATTCAAAGTTTCATATTACAATGAAAATCTTTGACAGGAGACGACACCATGCTATTTTTAATAAGTACGATTTTATTTTATTTTTTTGTGTTACCCTCACATTAGGAATTCTAAACATTTTTGAATATCATATCAAAAATTGACCGCTCCAGCGGGATTCGAACCCGCGTCTCCGACTGACCGTGTCGGCGCTCTAGCCAATTAAGCTATGGAACGATGTATCCGCTAGAGCGAAATTTTTGATATGATGATTTTTATTTTCGGTTTAAGCGAACCGTGGCGCCGTCTATAGTGAGTTCTTTACAGAGACCCGTAACTATTCAAAGTTTCATATTACAATGAAAATCTTTGACAGGAGACGACACCATGCTATTTTTAATAAGTACGATTTTATTTTATTTTTGTGTTACCCTCACATTAGGAATTCTAAACATTTTTGAATATCATATCAAAAATTGACCGCTCCAGCGGGATTCGAACCCGCGTCTCCGACTGACCGTGTCGGCGCTCTAGCCAATTAAGCTATGGAACGATGTACCCGCTAGAGCGAAATTTTTGATATGATGATTTTTATTTTCGGTTTAAGCGAACCGTGGTGCCGTCTATAGTGAGTTGATTGATTAAGAAATTTTTTATTTGTACAATTACATTCGATATCTTTTCTACACCTTAATGTTGATTGATATAACATACTACTAGTCGAGTTAAATTCCGACTTCTGATAAATAAAATACAAGTAACTGACCTCAGTTTTAGTACATTTAAATTTAACCTATTTATATTCATTAAGCATTTTTATATTTTATAAAGAGCAGCTCTTAAACACAAATAAGATTAAATTATTGTTAACAGTCTAATAGACTTTTTCAGTAAAATATTTTGAAGGTGGTTTTGGCGTAAATTTCGCCAATTCATTCATTGTGTTGGTTATATTCGATATGGTTACATTTTTTGTAAGGATCGATTCAGAAACAATTTTGAAGATTTTTCCTTAAAGAGCCTAGATATGTCGATTTGATTCCATAAAACTATTTTAATCAAATAGCTAATATCAACAAATAACTAAAGTTATGTTTGTATGAAGTTATATTTGTATGAAGTTATATTTGTATGAAGTTATATTTGTAGTTTTATTAAATTTTTAAATTTTTCATTCATTTAATGTACCAAAAAAATTATGTGGTGTCATGGGACACCAGGTAGGAACGAAGTTGCTTCGGGTAGTATAGAAGCAACACAATTTGAAAAAAAAAATGTTGAATTTTATATATATTCTCTAGTTCCTGGTTTTTTTTTCAATTTTGTTGATTGGTTTTTAATTAAGTACAGAAAAGTATTTAGGGAATTTAGTATTTTAGAAAATAACAAATACCTTAAAATAAAATAAAAACATATGTCTTTATTTACTTTTGTCGACAGTATAAAATTAAATAAATAATTTAAAAAAAAGTTTACTAGTAATATTTTAGTTTTACAAATGTCATATTATACAGTCGTGTGACTGATATCAGGCCACTTCCGTTATATATTTTTCTTACGGTTTTAGTATCACATTTTTTCAGTTCGGTCGCCCAGCCAAATGTCAAGCCTGCCGTAAGGAACTTCGTTCCAAAAAAGCATAAAAGTCATATGAAACATTACTAAGACAAAAAAAAATTAGCATTTCACTCAAATAACAGTTCACGTTTATAAAGAGCGATGATCAAACTCACTATCAGAAGCAGAAGAAGAAAACGATGTGATCACTGCGATATACAACATCAACACAACGACTAAACTACCTTGTCGAAAGATTTCAACTCTCTTTCTTTTTTTTTAAATTCGTTCCGCAGTTCTTAAATCAACTTCTCCAATAGAATAAACCAATATTTCACATCGAATACATTCATACATAAAAAAGCTATAAATGCCATAGTGTGTTTGGATGCTTGTTGTGTGATGTGTGCAAGTGTATCACACTGAAACTCGTCGTTATGTCATAGCGTCAAATTACCTAGGAACAATGAGTCCGGCTACGTTGGTGCTAAGGTGCAAAATCAGATAATCATTGCCAGTCCGCCACGCTATTGGCAAGTTATTTTTTTTTCGGATTTACCATTTTGGACAATTTCATTTGAATCACGTTAAATATTTAACAAGAAATGTTGTATAAAAAAATTGTGTCAGAAAATACCAAATAAATAAATACAATATTTTAAACAACTTCGATTGATTGAAATGCTTTTTAATCTTCTCCGATCTTTTTCCAAGTATGTATAAAATATAACATAATTCACCCGCTTTATTACGATTAGAATGCTTTTATCTTACAAATTCATGAAATATGAACATTCACGAACGTTTCTTCATGATATTTTACTCAAAGCCACTACATATATATGTACCACTGAATTAGAAAATCGATAAGTCCGAATATTAACCGAACGAACGAATTAATAAATTAAATTTAGTAGATTGACAAAGCCAGCTCTGCGGTCACCAACCCGCCTCCCCAACGTGGTGACTATGGGCAAAACACATGAGTTCGCGCTATTTTTGGCGTGAACTTGTGGAGGCCTATGTCCAGCAGTGGACTGTATAGGCTGTAATGATGAATATTAACCATTCAAGATCTACATACAAAGATATCTCAGATAGTTCCTTTAAATTTATGTAATTTTTTAAACGTTATATTTAAAATGTTTGTAAACTCTTGACTTAAATTATTTAAAAAATAAATAAATAAAGGAATACAGGGTTAGTGAGAAAAAGATTGCTTACTCAGCGTGATTATCAAAAATGGATGAATTAAAAGTCAATGACACATTGAGGAAAACTTTCATAATTTGATAGTAAAAAAAACCGTAAAACGTACGTGACAGATTTGAGCTACTTCAGGGGTATTTTGGTAATGAACAAAAAAAAATTGGTTAAAAATATTTAGCAAGTTGCCTTCTCATGAGTCGAACTAGACGGCGATCAGTCAACGGCCTCGTATTTCGACTTCTGTGTAGCAAAAATGATACGAATGAATGATTCTGAAAGTCGATCTGTTAATTATAGCCTTATCGATAACCTGAATCGAATTACAGAATTAAATACCTAACCAAAATAAAACCTATACCAATATATTATTTCTTTTCATTTTGTAATAAAACTTTTTAATGTCTAAAAAATTTAAACCAATACCTACGCAACCTACGCAGACCAGATAAGGACGAATCAAGGAAACTTCACTCTGACAAAAATTTGTTTCGAAAATGAAACATAGGGGACTACAAATGCTACTATTTTTATATTTTAACTAGCTGACCCGGCGAACTTCGTATCGCCCAACACAAACTTTATCGTATGGTATTAAAGTTCAAATTGACTTTTAAGTATTATCACAAATCTTTTGTATGGGAGTATAGAAAAGTGTTGTTTTTAGACTTTTTCAGGAAATTTAATTTTTTTTTTTTATAATTTTTCTCTCCGTAAGAACCATCCTCGTCCTTCAAGGAATATTTTAAAAAAAGAATTAGCGAAATCGGTCCAACCGTTCTCGAGTTTTGCGCTTAGCAACACATTCAGCGACTCATTTTTATATTATAGAATAAAAATTGACAAAAACCGCCAATCCTTTAAAATACCAGAATACACCGTAGTGTGTATAAGCCATTAAAAAAAGACTTGCTTGTCAAGAAGAATACGAGTAACCATTAAATTGTAATTATTTTTCAAAGCAACGAGCCTACACGGCTAGTCCCAAACGACAAACTTAAATTTGATTGAAAAATTGTATTAAAAAGTGCATAAAATTCCCATGTATATACATACAAATTCGATTATTTTTTAACGTATGTCGTTCGTCTGTGTAAGACCTAAATCTTACCGTCCATTTAAAAATCATATTATTATATTATATCCTACATTATTAGTAGAGTTTAAATAAACGGCAATGTGTAGGCGAAACGTTTGATAACAAGTTCCGAATTCATAAAACTTCCTTTAACGAAATATTTATTATTTGAAACAAAAAAAAATATATGAAAAAGAAAACAAACTTAAGCTTTTAATAAAATGATTAATTAGTGTAACTGTATTTACAAATATATAAATAAACATACACACACAGTCGTCTGTTTCTAAGGTACTTAAGTAACTTAGTGCTTGTTTATAGGTGACAGCCTGCTAATATAAATGCGAAATCAAACTCACAATCTCCTGAGTAGAAAGCTAGATCTCCGCAAACTGCGCCAACGAGCAAGTCAATTAATATACGCTTCAGCCTATAATATCCCACTGTTTGGCATAGGCCTCTGTCCCCAAGTAGGAGAAGGATCAGAGCTGCTCCAATGTGGGTTGGCGGATATATTCTCTACTATGAGTTCCGATCGCTATCACGTGTACATGATAACAATCGGGACCGACTGCTTAACGTGCTCTTCGAGGCACGGTGGGGAGACCCACAAGGACTGCACAAACACCCAAACCACGGCAAACATCTCTATGACCAATACAAATGTTTGTCATGTGCGAGGATCGACCCCGCACCCGCCAACGCAACAGCTACAAACCAGTGCTGTGACCGTTGCGCCAACGCGGCGTCTATAATTAATAATAAAAATACGATAGTATAAAAAAACCTTCTTGTGTCGTGGGACAACAGATAGGCACGAAATTCCTTACTATAAAATATTAATTTCAAGTTCTATTCGAAGTATACCTAAAGTAAATAATTATTCCGGTAAACATTTTTATTGTGATTTTTTATTGATAAAAATCGAAACAACTACTTAACAAAATTATCTTAACACCTTTATTTTATTTAAAGTGTTTGATAAAAATATATAATAATTATCGAATGATATAATAATAAAAGTAAACTGCAATAATAATAACAATCATCACTAGACTATACATTAGACACTGTATAGCCATCATACACTATACATAATAATCGTACGCTTTTATTTAACGCTACGGACGTTTTTTGTCGGCTAGGGTAACCCTCCGCATAAGGCTCCGCTACCGCTCCCATAAGAACTTCGTTCCAAAACAGTCTATGCGTATAACAAGTGAAATCGTCTTACATGTGTAGGTTTGATATTTATAATACTTTTATCTGTAAATTTATAATCTTGGCTATTTCTAATATCAAAACAAAAACAGTCATTAAATATTTAAGAAGTATTATCTTATTAAGTTGTCTGGAAGGCCAGGGCCATTACTTTCAAATGCAGCTGTTATGTTTATAATCAATTTCATAATTGATCATAAAAAGATTTCATAGCTAAAAGAAAAAATTGTCTACCAACAAAAAATCTACCTTATCACTACTTAGTATGAAACAAAGTCGCTTCCCGCTGTCTGTATGCTTAGATCTTTAAAAATATGCAACGGATTTTGGTGTGGTTTTCATTAGTAGATGAGTGATGAAGGTTTGTATGTGAATAAATAAATATAATATATAATTGCAACTATTTATTTTATGTATTATATTTTATATCAGCATTGCACCCGTGCGAAGCCGGGGCGGGTCGCTAGTATTATTTATACTCGTAGTATCTGTCAAATTGTGTTTAAAAAGTCAAAATACTTCTCGGTATTGTTTACAGCATAGTTAGAGACCGGCTCTTCTATAATACGCAGTATTTGCAATAATATAATAGTATGTTAATTAAACCGTGTATGTACATCAAACGCTAAAAATTAGATTTATTGTATTTAGTGAACACTCCTATGAATTACTATAGAAATACATTTACGGGAGCTATTTACTTTTTTATATTTATATAACAAAAACCTTTTTAATTATTTATCTAAATAATAAATATGTTTTAGTGACATATTTATTATTATTATTAACATGTAGGTGTTATAACTTCCATGTCAAAAACCTAAATACTAATAATGGCTTTTGTCTTCGCTGTTACCAGGAGACCTGGTCCTTCTTGTCTATGGAATCTGAGTTTCCGTTCAACGGGAAATTAATATAAGCGTTATTGTCATAATTTCTGTCAAGCGAGGTTAGTTCCTAAAATTCAACATAAGTAATCAATTTTGATTTTAAATGTGCATAAGATTAAAAATTTATTTCCATATTAGTGCATAAAATATATAAAAAAAAAACATTCTAAATAATTTTCAAACCAGTTTTTTTTATATATTATAATTAACATATAGTCACTCTAAAACGCCAGACTAGATATAAATAATTATCAAAGCCTGAAAGCACAGAACAGTAAATTTCGCAGAAGTGATTGTTATATTCCGTCTTAAGAACAAAATAATTTAAAGAATACTTTAACTTTAATTTTTACCTATGTTAACATTAATTGCTAAAGTTCTGTACAAAGAACCACGTTAAATTTTTTCACTAAGTTTTTTTGTTTTGCTTTTAAAAGCAACTAATTCTTTTCTTTTTATAATTGTAATATTAATACGAATTAAAGGTTTTCAGTTACGTGGTTCTTCCTGTTAATCAACGTAAAGAATAATTACACAGCAAGCTTTATTCTATCAGGTAAGGAGCCTCAACAATCGGACAAAAAATGGTAATGCACGTATTCGTTTATATCTTTGTATACGTCGATATTCCATAAAATTCACCGTCACATCTAACCCAGAGTGTTTTTTAAAAAATAAGTAGAGCGTCAGACGAATTAAGCATGAACGCTGAACCGACTCGACAAGTTCAAATAACTCAACCAAATCTCTTGTAAATATTTTTACTGTCGGCCAACGCCCCTATTTCAGCTCAAAATTTCGTCTGCATCAGATTTATTGACGATATATTTAAATAAATTTTTAGAAAACTAATGATTTTAGAAATTATATCTATAAATTAATTTTAATTCAAAAAGAAATCTAAAAGAAACTAGAACTAAAATTTAATGAACTGCAAAATGTAAATATTTTAGCTATACAAATTTAGTATCCAATTATAAGTTCTGAAATCACACGAATTAACTGTAACTGATATATTTAGTACTAGCTGTGCCCACAACTTCGTCCACATGGAATGGTAACTTGGACACTTCTAAATCGGATAAGCTGTTTCTGATATTAGCGCGCACAAACGCACAGACAAACAGACAAAACTTCTAACAATCAATGTTTTGGATGCTATTTGCTTTGATAAAGGTCTCAATAATATTTTTTCTTGTATATCTTTCATGTATAGACAGCGATCCGTTACACTTTTATTATAATTACTAGCGACCCGCCCCGGCTTCGCACTTGTGCAACGCTGATACTAAATATACTACAGAATGTCTTTATTTATAGTATGAAGCTAGCTTATAGCATGGTTATTAACATAATAACAACATTCAAATATGCGTCGTTAGATTACACGTTGTTACAGAATGCATTGAAGAAATAAAGGTTCATTGCTCGTTCCCCGTAGGTGATAGTGTGATAATTTGTAGCCTATATGTTGACCCGACTTCTTAATAATATTCGTGCCAAATTTGAAGTAAACCCATACAGTACTTTTTGATTTTATCCCGGACATACACCCCAGTACAGACAAACACCCTAAGTATTCTTAAAAAAAAATATTCAATGTACAGTTTTGACTTTCCTACCATTTTATTATATGTATAGATTATGACTTGATAATTTATTGACATAATTTTTCTATTAGACTTTTTTATTGGTTAAGTCAGTAAGAACTTGCTAAAGTTTATTGATAGACATAGCAAAAACTGAACTATACCGTGTCATTTTTTAAGTTGTCGATAGTGTGTAGTAGTGCAGTGTCTTGTTTAGTGTTTAAAAACTTTGTGTATTCTATATTTTATCTGGATTTAACATTTCCAAAAAATTATTGTTAAGAGACCGTTTCACCCATATTAATTCCTACTTAATTGAAAATCCAATCAATCAGTATAATCTAGTTGTGCTTCAAAAAATCTAAAATAAATAATATTAGGATTAAAAACTATAATATTAGGATTTGCATCGACAATAATGTGTTACAAATGTTTATAGCTATTAATCATAATTATACTAATAGTATGGCGGTGTCAGAATATATTATTATTTTTTTTTTTTTTTATGTCACTAGGTCGGCAAACAAGCGTACGGCTCACCTGATGGTAAGCGATTACATCGACACCTGCAACACCAGAAGCATCGCAAGCGCGTTGCCGACCCAATCCCCAATCCCCACAGGAGCTCTGGTCACCTTACTCACCAACAGGAACACAATACTGCTTGAAAACAGTATTATTTTGCTGTTATCTTCTGTAAGGTCGAGGTACTACCCCAGTCGGGCTGCTCCATATTTTGAGCAGGAAATTCCTGCTGTGCCCTACCTCAGCTTATCATTATTATTTTAAAGACTTAGCCGATTTTCACTTTTACTTCTCTCTTATCTATATCAATTCATTCTTCAGTCAATTGTCTAAATTTTCCAACTTTGTTTGTCGTAGAACCGAGTCTTCATGCATGAGACGAAACTTAGTTTTCCACCAAAATTTGCAGTCTACTGTTAGGTATACGAAAGTAAAATGTTCTATCAATATTAGCACTTTCGCAAAATAAAATAATAATATTTTTTTTGTTTTAGTACGTCATAACTCTTTCTTTCTTGCTATCGTCTTGAAATATAAAATAAAAACATATTAAACATAATTTATTTTTATTATAAGTGAAATATTTTTCAAAACATCGATATTCATTAATGCATATTTAAGCAAAAATGGGGTTAGAATAGATACTTAAGAAACACCATTTTTGAAAATAGATCCAGTTACGACGATCGATCTATTTACGACGACTTGTTAAATTTTATCACTTTTTATTCGAAGAAAATAACGATATTAAAACACTTATCTCTCAATGCTGTAACAAATAATTAACTAAAAAAGATTTAAATAACATTTTAAGCTCGACACAATCAGATTCCTTCAACGGGTCACAAGTAAGTTAATGTTGATCACAGTCATTTTTAAAAAGACCTACTCCCGTATGATTTCTTAAGACCTAACAAACATTGTTTACTAGTAAGACGGATTTTTCAATTTTGTTTTGCCTAGAAATGGAGATAGAGATATTACAGCTTATCTCTTAACAAACCATAGATTATAAGTTGAAGGCTGTCTGCTCTATCTCAAAAACTACTAAACGTATTTTTATGCAGTTTTTTAACCGCCTTCAAAAAAAGGAGGAGGTTACTCAATTCGACCGTATATATATATATATATTTTATGTATCTTCGGAGATAACTTCTTTGTTTGTGAACCGATTTTGATAATTCTTAATTCTTTTTTTGTTAGAAAGGAGATATTCCTAGTTTGGTACCATGATAAGGAAACCAGGATCTGATGGTGGGATCTCAGAGAAATCGAGGGAAACTTTCAAAGATCGAGGTGACTAGTAAATTTAATAATATTTTCATTAAGTACTATAAAGCACTACTATTTAATAAAGGTGTGGAGTCGATCTGATGATGGAGAAGAAAGATAGTCGAGAGAACTCTTCAACAATTTATAGCAATTACCTGCTTTTTGAACTTAAATCGTTTCTATTGAAGAGAACTTTGCACCTGTATGAGTTATAAGTGCCATTACAGTCTGATGATGGAGATGTGGCGACATCTATCGCGCGAAATACGAACGACTACAAACTAGACAAAAGATAGTCGAGTGAACTCTTTAACGATTTATAGCAATTACCTGCTGTTTGAACTTAATTCGTTTCTATTGATGAGAACTTTGCACCTGTATGAGTTATAAGTGCCATTACAGTCTGATGATGGAGACAAAAGATAGTCGAGTGAACTCTTTAACAATTTATAGCAATTATTTTCGATCTAGTTGTTAATCCTTGTGGTTCTCCCAACCTAGCCTCGGAGAACACGCTAGGCTGTCAGTCCCGGTTGTTATTACGTACACCTGATAGCGAACTTTACCATAGTATATCGACGCGTTAGCGCAGCGGTCACAGCACTGGCTGTTGCGCTGGCGTTAGTGGGTTCAATCCCCGCGCACGACAGACATTTGTATTGGCCATATAGATGTTTGTCATGATCTGGGTGTTTGTGCTTGTGTATTGTGTATGTTTCCAGACCCCCGACACAAGAGAAAAAGCATTCTTTTTAGGTCTACCCATCACAAAAAATTGTAAAATAAAATAATTTTTAACAAAAAAAAAACCGACTTCAAACAGGAAACTAAAAAGTGAAAAATAAATTTACTTAGTACAAAGTATTTCGTATTTTGATTTAGTTAATCAGAAATGATTAAATAAATATTTTATAATTTTGAAGTCGGTGCCAAGTAAAACAATATCTACTCTAGTATCTACTCGTAAGTTCTACTATGAATATAAACTTAATAATGCCTTAACTAGAAATTTGAAGACTTTAATATTTTTGTCTTAAAATAATTATATTTAACGGTTTCTACATACATGCTACTCTACTCAATCTACCAGACTTCAATCACGGCTATACTAAATAGTATAAATCGAAAAAAGGAATCCTTTATAGACTTAAAATAATATTTAAATGTGTTTATGGCAAGCAAAGTAAACAATTTCACAATAAGTCAAGTATAAAATATAAATTATTCAAAACTTTAAATTAAAAAGTGTGTGAGCCAACTCTGACAAGCCACTGGAGTTTAATCCTTAACAACGAATAATGTAATATTTAAAAAGTCAAATGAGATTACTCCATTAAATGAATCAAAATATGTTAATTTATATAAACATACCGCTCTGGTGAATGGTTCGTGTGTCCTGTCCGCGGTGCCTAAAACACCGACGGTCGCGGGTTCGATTCCCGCCCCGAGTGGATATTTGTATTTATACAAATATTTGTACCCTATAATTTTAGGGTAAAAACTAGGTATGTAGTTCAAATATCATGTTTTAATACTTACAATTAGATATCTTATATTTTGAAATGTGATGCCAAAAAATTTTGGACCCCACCTCAATCCTTGTCACACAATGTCATACTTTGCCGCCGTATGACGTAATTTATAGATAGCCTAAACTATTTTTCATTAAGTTTCTACACTTTTAATATGATCTTATTCACTCAAAAATAACCTGTGCAACCGTGCTGTCATTAAATGCAACGGACAGCCCTCTTTGCAGGGGATATCTGGCTGTTGAAGGAACAGCCGCCCACGTAATCCTGGAATGCAACGGAGTGGCCGCACACCGGGCTACCATCCTTAAGGAAATAAGGATGCTCCGAGAAGCCTGTGAATGCCCCAGGAGGCTTCTGAGCTTCTGGAAGGAGCTGGGCTGGCTGAACTAGTCAGCCCTCTTTTCACGCATCACGGACCACCTTTGTGTCTAAATGCGGAAAACCGAACCCACAACAGAACAAAACAAAATATGCTGTCATTAACCGACTTTTAAAAAGGAATGCAGTTATAAATTCGACTGTAATTATATTTTTTTAAACGTCCCTTTTAAATTTGAGCGAGATCTGACGATCTACGTCGACGATCGACGATCTAGGTTTTGAGTTATCCCTAATAATGTGTATTGTACTTTATTTGTGTCTCCTATGTAACTCTGTGTGTGTACTGTGTAAAATAAAGTCCTTTTTTGTTCTACAACAAAGGCAATATAGATACGAGTACATAGTAGTCACGAGAATTTTCATTATTTTGACTGGATCGATAATTTCGATGAACATTTACTACAACATTTACGTTAATGTTTATTTAAAAGTGAACCTCTGCCCTGACTTAAGTCATCAATAACAATAATAATTTTAGTTAAGTATGTTTTTTTCAACTATTTGCACATTTAATTATATTATTGCTTGATTGACTAAACTTTGACCCACGTGACATTTTGTTTGATACCTTATTATTATTTGTGTTACTGATTCTGTAAGTAGTTTTAAGTTTGTATAAATATTATAGAGAGGTGAAGTTTCTAACTTTGTTTGTTTGTAAGTTGTTTGTTTGGTTGATCCGATCATGAAAATTCTTTCACTAACAGAAAGCTACACTATATGCAAGAGTTATATAAGCTATATTTTATTGTTATTGAGCAAAAAATTGAGTAAAAAATATTAGTATATGAAAATCAAGTCAGACAAATACGAGCGAAATATATATATATTACCTTACCATTTAGATTAATGAACTATAGAGTTTTGACCCAACAATTGCGTAGGTATAAGAAGAATGTACTAGTACATAGCTAGACTATATACTTGTACATGAACCTACATTTCTGAGAAATACAAAACCAATTTTTTATCTGCAAATTTCCCCAAGCCACGAGAATTCCTAAGTTAGTGTTCGAAGGAAGTTTTCCAACTTCTCGAAGAGGTACAAAACTTGACTGCGTAAATATATAAAGTTATTTTTACTCACAATTTTGTTATGTAGTGGAATTAAACTACGAACTAATCACTGAACCTTGACAGGAATATTATTATTATACGAGGCTTAGATATATTTATCTTAGTGCGAAGCGTAAATAAGTCATTTTGTTAATTCGCTAAACTTGTAACTTAAATCTCATATTCATTTAGATGACATGACCTAGACCTATTGTTTTTTTTACTTACAAAATGTAATAAAACATACAACCACGTAATTATGAAAATCATCACTTCAGCCCGATACAGTCCACTACTAGACATAGGCCTCCACAAGTTTGTGCCAAAAGTGGCCTGAATTCGTGTGTTTTGCCCATAGTCACCACGATGGGCAGGCGGGTTAGTGAACGCAGGGCTGGCTTTGTCGCACCGAAGACGCTGCTGCCCGTCTTCGGCCCGTGTATTTCAGTGCTAGCAGTTGGGTGGTTATCCCGCCATCGGTCGGCTTTTTTAAGTTCCAAGGTGCTAGTGGAACTGTGTTATCCCTTAGTTGCCTCTTACGACACCCACGGGAAAAGAGGTGGTGGCTATATTCTTACTGCCATAATCACACAGCAAATAATACGTAAATAGTAATAAAAAAAATAGTAAACGGTACTAGGAGAGTTGAGGGTAGAGGTACAAGGAAAGTAGTTGTATTTGTACTCGTATAAATGTTATAAGTATATGTTTCTTACTATGCTCAATATACCTATCGCATGAAACTGTACGACGGTAGAACTGACCTGTATTTTATATTATTTTACAATAAGTAAGACTCGGTTCCGTGAATAAGTAGTTCCACTAAAGAGCCATTGTTTTTAGTTGAATTAGAGAGAGATTATAGTACTATATTCTATCATTCTATCATTCACGCCGCGCCGCGACGCCGCATTGGCTTAGGGGTCACAGCCATGGATTGTACCTGTTGCGCTGGCGGTTGCGGGTTCGATCCCCGCACATGAAAAACATTTGTATTGGCCATAAAGGCGTTTGCCGTGGTCTGGGTGTTCGTGCAGTCCTAGTGGGTCTCCCCACCGTGCCTCAGAGAGCACGTTAAGCCATCGGTCCTGGTTGTTATCATGTACACCTGATAGCGATCGTTACTCATAGTAGGGAATATATCCGCCAACCCGCATTGGAGCAGCGTGGTGGATTAAACTCTGATCCTTCTCCTATATGGGGAAAGAGGCCTATGCCCAGTAGTGGGATATTACAGGCTGAAGCGACTATCATTCACTGTTTTGGTTTTGAGTTACTTCCTTTCCTTTTTAGCTTTCTATGAGGTTTACAGATTAATGAAAAAGTATCAGTGTCATAATCTTAAGATTTAATATAAAATTTTAACCTTATTTAATGAAAAAATAAGAATGTGTTTATATTATCGCTTAAATTCCATATAATGTACAGATTTAGTTTTAGCTCTCAATATTATATTTGTACGCAAGGAAATATGACATACTTACGTCATCTCAGTAACCTTTGTGTAAAACACTCATTAGTTGTAATACAATTCTGCGTAACACTTTATAGTTGTCTATTTTTTACTCTGAAATAACTAAAACAAAATGGCACATTATAATATAAATAAAAGTTACCGCCGCATTAAGCGTCATGAATCGTGTGACGTCACAAGTGAAAAAGCAGGAAACAAAATGCAAAGCTGCGAACATGTGAGCGTATGGAAAACGAAAGTCTTGTGAGTTTCATTCAGACTAAGCTGGACGGAGTTGCAAACTATAAACTACTGAATGTGCTCTATTTGGACTGGGTTTGTAGACTCCTAAATAACAATGAATAATATTTTTGACAATAAACACTAAATTATTGATCTTATTTAATAGTTTTTTCCATTGCAATAAATTAATTTACATTTGAAATTAATTAAAGAGTCATAACAAAGGTTCTTGCAAACTCCTTTGACAAAAGATTTAATTTAAAAAAATGAAGTTAGAGTTAACCTTATAAAAAATATAAAGAAACGACGATTATTGGCTTAAATGTATGAACATTTAACTAATAGTTTCACTATAAGGTATTAATTTCATATTATTCTTAATTTTTATATGTAATAAAAAATTACTTGCTTATAAAGTTGTCCATATTTTTAAAACTTCATTTACTTATTTAATTAATTATTTTATTAATAACATTACTACTAAGTACTATAAATAATGCAAAGCAAAGGCAATAATTCTATACAAATAGGATAATGCAAGAGATTTGTAATTTTCATAAAAAAAAGCCGTTGCACACGAATACTTAGTTATAAAAAAACTAGACAACCTTGTGAAACAACACTCATGAGAATTTCAAAGTTCAGAATGCATCATAATAATTTTCCCGCCAAATCGGCCACGTTATCTTATCAATATAAGCAACGAGTAGAAAAAAATCAGTACTTGGTACTGAAGAATATTTCCATATAATTTAAAAAAAATTTAAATATAAAAAGTAACAGTTTTTTCTAAAAAAAGTTTTTTTATATTTTTGAAAAATCAGTCGCATCCCTATTTTTTATGTGAACGCCATTTAAGCTATTTTTTATTTAACAAAATTCACCTGCCAATTGGCAGCTGTGTTCTAATGCTCTTAGAAATCGTATTACAATCGTATTATTAATCAGAATACAGATACAACGATATACAGAATTTTCAATCGAATAAATGAAATTCGTTTCAATAATAAATTAAATATTTTAACATCATCAATATTACAATAGTTTTATAAATAAACGTTTTACTCTCGATGGTCCATAGTGAAATAAAATTCTATGTTAGATATCTCAACAAAAAAATTTAAGTTCACGTAAATGAAATAAGATAGAGAGAAATGCTATCTACATCAAGTTAACAGGTCAAAATTTTTTTCTAGCAGTTAATAAGCCTGCTGTTTATTCGAAGAATTCAATAGTAGTGTTTGCTCGCAAACGGAAGAAAAACTGAATTCAATTACAACAGAACAAAAAATAGTCAAGTAAATACGCGTTATCAAAGATTACTCTAAAAGTTAAATCACTCAAAACGATTTTGAACAATTAAAAAAATGGGACCACAAGACAAGCATCAGCTTTCGATCAAAATAACAATCAGTCAAAAGTTATGTGGTATTTTACAATGTAGATCAACAAAAAAAATAGTCAAGTAAAGACGCGTTATTAGATATAACTGGAAAAGTATTTATCAGATCTCAATTAAATTTAAATGGGACTATATAACACTCACCACCTTTTGATTTAAAAAAATGCTGAGGTAACATCCTTACATAAAAATACCATAAAAATATAATAATAAAAATATTTTGAAATCATTTTTTCTTCTATATTACGCTCATTAAATATGAAATTTAGACGAAATAAATTTAATACGAGTTTCACTAAGTATTATAAGTTCATGTACATTTGTAATGTAAAAATAAGATTTTTTTATATAACTAGGTCGGTAAACCAGTGCACAGTCAACTGATAGTAAGCGGTTACCATAGCCTGTAGACGCCTGCAACATTTCTTCCTACCCCTGACCGTCCCCAGGGGTTCTGGTCAGTATTATTTAGGTGTAATCTTCTATAAGTTGGTGGTCCTTACATAATAATAATAATCGTTTATTCACACTCACATACATAAATCGATATACAGACAACTTAAAGACTAAACGAAAAATCAAAAGTACAAGACAAGTTTTGACATAGCTGCTCCAGATTTTGAGCATAATACAACATACTGTGCTCCACCACAATAACAAGATATCATTAAATTATAAATATATTAAATTAATTAATTAACACAAACACTTAGACGGCAACAATTAACATTACATTATGCCTGGACATAAGGCCAAACATAATTGCGTTTAATTAATATAAATAACAAACTGATCATAACTTTTGAAATGTTTTTAAGATAATGTCTGCAAAAAAATAATTAGCTATTGTGTTTTAACACATATAATTATTTCACTAAATTTATTATTTTGTAAATATTTAGATTCTTATACAAAACAAGAGGATTAATTTTAATTTTATTCGCAGGTCACATTGAGCTTGCAGGTGCATACAAAAGGTAAAATAAAAACGAATTTGTTTCCTTTTTCAATATAATTGTACACAAAAACTTATCTTATAAAATTATTTGACTTATCCTACTAATGTCGCATTTCAATGATAACACTTAGACCAATGTCGTGTTCCATTATATGTGACTACGAAGTGCGTTCTCAATGTCACGAATTGGGGTCCGCTATACATTATATATGTATACAGTATATAAGGTTACATAGACAAGTACATAGTACTATTTCTATGAACGCACCCCACCGATTGTAATCTGGGTGAGGGGCGAACGTTCAAACGAACGGACCAATCGCTGTGCTCTCGTGACCAGAAAAGGGGGAGGAGTTTCGCACCCCTAGTTTTCTAGGGGTTAGTATGCTTCCGCGGCCAACCTAGTTTGCCGTGCCCCCGCGCCCGCGTGCCCCCGCATCTACTAATTTAGGGTTGATCAATCGGCTGCGTCGTCTCTTACGTAATAGACGCAACCCGAATTCACGACGAACTGAAACTACTCGAAGCTCCTGATGTTTCGTCCGTAACTGTAATCACATCACATTCGTATATAAAAATACCATTTCACTGACCGAGGATTCTTCTTAACCTCTTTCTGATAATGATGAAATGTCTGTCACGTGTCGCTAGGATCGCCTTACGTAAAGGGTTTTAAATAAACGTAATAGATGGCGCTCGGAGTGTATGGTTTGCTTTTATACTCTATGTTCAGTATGTATAATATACGTATGTAGTTATAATTGCGTATATTTCATGAATAGGCATCATTCCAAAAATATATATATTTGTGCCACGGTTTAGAAAAAGTCAATTATCTAACCGCTTTTTACCTTCTACGTCAATACACCAATCTGCAGTGGAGCCATACAGAAGATTAAGATCAAAGCCTTTATAGTAGGAAAAAACGTCTACGATCAGGCGTTTAAGGAATGTTACTATACAGTTCAGTGCCAGGGCTATTCTTTTTTTAAATTTCAAACTCAAAGATTTTTCTCTAAGCTTTCTTATTATAATTTCAGATAATCTGAGAAAATAAAGGTTACATTGAAATACTCGTAACTATTTGAGGAACAGAAATTAAATTAAATTTTAGTTCTACAATATTCAGAATTTTTTATCTTTTAGTCATATTCTCATGACCTACAAAAGATAGACATTAGGTTTAATAATTGTGTATAAAGTAGCTGCATTAAAAACGTATAATATTACAAAAAAAAAAAAAAAACTTTAGCAGTAACTAAATCTATACAAATAAATAAAATTGGAGTGCCTGTTTGTAATATTAAAATAACCGCTTTTTACTTAATGCATATGGCATACACGCTACATATACCAAAATAACTTTTATTACAATTTTTGTCTGTCAGACGTCTTTCTGTCTGTCTGTCTGTTTGTTCCGGATAATCTCTGAAACGGCTGGACCTGGCTATGACGGGACTTTCACTGGCAGATAGCTGATGTAGTAAGAAGTAACTTATGCTAGTTTTATTTTAGAAATTTATTTATTTTATATCTCTGCAAACTGAGCAATAACTTGTTTATTATTATTATTATTTTTTTATGTCTGTAGGTCGGCAAACAAGCTTACGGCTCACCTGATGGTAAGCGATTACCGTAGCTTATAGACACCTGCAACACCAGAAGCATTGCAAGCGCGTTGCCGACCCAATCCTCAATTCCCCCAGGAGCTCTGGTCACCTTACTCACCAACAGGAACACAATACTGCTTGAAAACAGTATTATTTTATTAAATTCCACGCGAACAAAGTCGCGGGCACAGCTAGTATTTACATATAATTCATACTCCATACTAACGATGTGCTGGCATATGATATTTGTAGACAATCACAAGGTATAAGACTACCTTTGGTGTGTAAATTAATAATTAATAAATGTTTCTTTCTTTTTGACCCACTTCAAAAAAGGAGGAGGTTACGTAATTCGACGGTAACTTCGTCGTTTATGAACCGTATCTGATAATTCTTTTCTTGTTTTTTTTTGCTGAAAAGAAGATATCCCAACGGTGGTACCAGATAAAGAAATCGGCAGAACCCTCGAAAATCGTAGTGACGACTAGTGCGTATGTTAATTTTTTTTCGTCTACTTACGTTATATTCGTCTATTACGTTATAGTCGAAGTCGGTCTTTTTTATTTGCTTGCGTCACACAATTATTACAAATATTATTATTTATTACACATTTACTACTATTTTCTTTAAATAGACAGGTCTCAAGGGTTCAACTTTTTTTTAATTTCATACCAATTTAGTGGTATAGGGAATTTAAAGTAAAACATAACAGTCCTATAATACCATACGTTAGAGCCGACCCTTCGTTACAACAGAAATAGCATTTAATAACTGATAAGTGAATAATGCATAGTATTTGAAATATGGTGAAAAAACGTAAGTTATGTAAGCTGTAGCGTATATAGGATATATACATTAGATATGATAGAAAATTAACCTGATATTTAATATCTGCGCCTAATGAAGGGGATGTTGAATCAATTAGTACAAATTTTTAAAACGTTAATGTTTTTTTCACTCCGTTCACACCACTGGCCACACCGCATAACAAATATGTAGCAAACTTAAGTTTTATTAGGAGTATAGAGTTTAAAAGTTGTAGTATATTACTGTAGTGTTTTCTTCTCGCAAAGTATAATTTATAAACTAGCCAAATAAAGTATGGTTAATTAATATTTAATTACAATCATAATAAATGTAATACTTCATCTTGTTTTTATTACATCTGTCTACATTATTTAAGTAAAAAGAGTGATTTCTGTCGTTCGCTATTTTTGTATACCACCTGTGTCAAATATATAACATTTTAGTTTGTTTTCTTACATAAGAAGATGTATCTATGCCACGCTTTAGTGGAGTGTGCCCGGTTCGTAGCCGAATGTAGGGAACCGGAAGAAGAAATTGGTGTCAATTTTAGATATATGGGAATTTGCAATTCGATTGTTTCTAAACCTACGCTTAAACTAGCGATCAAAATGTATTATGTATTGTCAAAATTAGATTAAGAAGTGAGTAATTTTGTTATGCAGAACAATGTGGCTTACGTGGTCGCTAAGTGACCAAAACCTTTTTTCTGTGTAAAAAAGTATATTAAGTATTCATGTTTTCTCAAATATTGAAAGTAAATTATGTATTTTTTATTGTTGAAAAATAAATTTTTAAAGCCGTGAACCGTAGTAGATATAGATTTGTCAATAACTAAGCTATTAAATTTAACTATGTTATACCCACCCAGATTATTCATAATCATGTATAAATAAACAGGAACAAAATTATAATGATTGATTTTATTAGTAGTGTTTTAATAATTTTTTCCGTACATAAAAACAATAAACAAAATTCTTTAACAATTGATAGGTCTAGCTAAAGCTCTTGACAAAGTACCTAACCCCTCACTTTTTGTTTTAATAAAACTCAAAATAGTAAAATTGTGTACCTGTACAGAAATATTTAGTACAAAATGTACGATGCTGGTAATGCGATTCCGACCTTTTATGAAAGTACTATTGGTTCTACTCTTCTACTACCTTTATAAATAAGCGATTAAAAAGCATTATGCTTTTATTTTCTTTTTTTATTTCTGAGAAAAATTCTAACTTATATCACAGCAAAATTTTGATTTCATTGTTGATGTGAATTTCATATTAAATTTGAACATTTTTTTGTAACTTTATTTTCTAATATTTTAAAATCTCTACATTTTAGCCAATACAATACGTTACAGAAGCCACTTATTGCTTGAACGGATCACTAATCTACGAAATCAATTCACGTTCATTTAAGAATAATTTTTGTATAGACTTATGTATGACTTCATATCCTAACTCACATATTAATTTTTTGCACTATATAACAGCTTGCATTGTGGCGTTCTAGCTATTTTTCATCATT